>NW_027139286.1:47500-52500 GCF_035084215.1 Heptranchias perlo
CCGGTCGCACACCGGGAAGTCGACTAGCGGGCCGCCGAAAGCGAGCACGGGGCCCCGGTTTGTCCGTCCCACCCGGAGGCCCATATCTCTGGAAGGCACAGGCCGATTTCCACCGGGTATGGCTCGTTGTGTGCGGCAGGACCAGGCGCAGCGGACGGTACCGAGCACTCGGAGGTCGGGCGCTGCCCGCCGGAGGTACAGCGAAAGGCTGCAAACCACTTTCCGCCACCTCCCTCCGCGGGCGTGAGACCGACGGTCGTCGGGTTTGTCTCCGCGGCTAGAGCAGGACGAGGGGCAGCGAACGGTACCGGAACGAACCCGGTCGCACACCGGGAAGTCGACCAGCGGGCCGCCGAAAGCGTGCTCGGGTCCCCGGTTTGTCTGTCCCACCCGGAGGCTGATATCTGAGGAAGTCCGAGGCCGATTTCCTCCGGCTAACTCGGCGGGCAATGTGTCCCCCCCCCACCATCTTCGGCTGATTACCGTGGCTGGACCGGATCAAGGAGCAACGGAACCGTGCCAGAACGACGTCGGTCGGACGGCGTGAACTGATAGTGCCGAGGCCGGAAACCGAGCCGGAAATGTGCACCGATTTATTGGTCCCACTCGCAGGCCCATATCTCCGGAAGGCCGAGGCCGATTTCCTCCGGGTATGGTTCGCTGCGTGCAGCCGGAAGGGGAGCAGCGGACGGCACTGAGCAGCCGGAGGTGCGGCGCTGCCCGCCGGAGCTGCAAGCGAAAGGCTGCGCACCGCTTTCCGCTGGCTAACTCGGCGGCCGTCAGGCCGACCGACTCCGCTTCAGCACGGGAGCTGGAGTCGGGCAAGGGGCACCGAAGGGTACCGGAAGGATCACGTTCGGACACCGGGAAGTCGAGTGCCGGGCCGCCGAAAGCGAGCTCGGGGCCCCGGTTTGTCCGTCCCACCCGGAGGCCCATATCTCGAGAAGGCACAGGCCGATTTCCTCCGGGTTTGGCTCGCTGCGTGCGGCCGGACGAGGCGCAGCGAACGGTACCGAGCACTCGGAGGTGCGGCGCTGCCCGCCGGAGGTACAGCGAAAGGCTGCAAACCGCTTTCCGCCTCCTCTCCCCTCGGGCGTGAGACCGACGGTCGTCTGGTTTGCTTCCGCGGCAAGAGCAGGACGAGGGGCACCGAGCGGTACCAGAACGAACCCGGTCGCACACCGGGATGTGGAGTGCCCGGCCCAAACCCGCTACCCCCCCCCCCCCCAACACCCGAAAGCGAGCCCCGGTTTGTGGATTAAAAGTGAAGCGGCAAAGATTTGTAAAACAGCGTGAAATGATGAACCAGAAGCCCAAAGTAATGGTGGGAATAAAAGTTCCAAAATGTGAAATGGTGAACCAGAAGTTGTGTGAACTGTTTAACCCAAAGTGGCAAAAATGGATTAAAAGGGGTGAAATGATCGACCGCAAAGCAGGGCAAGCATTAAACAAAAGCAGCAGCATTTTTTAAAAAGGGACAAATGGTTTACCAGAATCCCAAAAGAATGCTCAGAGACTTAAGTGCCAAAGGGGAAATGGTTAACCAGTAGCTGGGTGAACTGCTTAACCCAAAGTGGGAAAAAGGATAAAAAAGGGGTGAACTGATCAACCAGAAGTCGACAACAATGTGCGGCGATTAAGTCTGAAAGAGGGAAAGGTTGACCGGAAAGCAGGGAAATGATTAAACAAAAGCAGAAAAATTCAGTAAAAAGGGGCAAGTGGTGAACCAGAAGTTGGGTGAACTGCTTAACCAAAAGTGGGAAAGAGGATTAAAAGGGGAGAAATGTTGAACCAGATGTCGAAAACAATGCGCGGCGATGAAGTCTGAAAGAGGAAAAGGTTGACCGCAAAGCAGGGAAAGGATTAAACAGAAGCAGCAATATCTTTTAAAAAGGGACAAATGGTGAACCAGAATCCCAAAAGAATGCTCAGAGACTTAAGTCCCAAAGGGGCAAATGGTTAACCAGAAGCTGGGTGAACTGTTTAACCAAAAGTGGGAAAAAGGATTAAAATGTTGTGAAATGATTAACCAGAAGGCGAAAGCAAAGTGCGGCGGCGAAGTCCTAAAGGGGAAAAGGTTGACCATAAAGCAGGGAAATGATTAAACAAAAGCAGAAAAATTCAGTAAGAAGGGGCAAATGGTTAACCAGAAGTTGGGTGAACTGCTTAACCAAAAGTGGGAAAAAGGATTAAAAGGGGAGAAATGTTTAACCAGATGTCGAAAACAATGCGCGGCGATGAAGTCTGAAAGAGGAATAGGTCGACCGCAAAGCAGGGAAATGATTAAACAAAAGCAGAAAAATTCAGTAAAAAGGGGCAAATGGTGAACCAGAAGCTGGGTGAACTGCTTAACCAAAAGTGGGAAAAAGGATTAAAAGGGGAGAAATGTTGAACCAGATGTCGAAAACAAGGTGCGGCGATGAAGTCTGAAAGAGGAATAGGTCGACCGCAAAGCAGGGAAAGGTTTAATCAAAAGCAGCAATATCTTTTAAAAAGGGACAAATGGTGAACCAGAATCACAAAAGAATGCTCAGAGACTTAAGTCCCAAAGGGGAAATGGTTAACCAGTAGCTGGGTGAACTGTCCAACCCAAAGTGGGAAAAAGGATTAAAAGGGGTGAAATGATTAACCAGGAGGCTAAAGCAATGTGCCGCGGTGAAGTCCTAAAGGGGAAAAGGTTGACCAGAAAGCAGGGAAAGCATTAAACAAAAGCGGCAACATTTTTTAAAAAGTGGCAAATGGTTAACCAGAATCCCAAAAGAATGCTCAGAGACTTAAGTCCCAAAGGGGAAATGGTGAACCAGAAGCTGGGTGAACTGGTGAACCAAAAGTGGGAAAAAGGATTAAAAGGGGAGAAATGTTTAACCAGAAGGCAAAAGCAAAGTGCGGCGGCGAAGTCCAAAAGGGGAAAAGGTTGACAAGAAAGCAGGGAAATGATTAAACCAAAGCGGAAAAATTCAGTAAAATGGGGCAAATGGTTAACCAGAAGCTGGGTGAAATGGTTAACCAAAAGTGGCAAAAAAAGATTTAAAGGGGAAAAATGATTAACCAGAAGTCGACAACAATGCGCGGCGATGAAGTCTGAAAGGGGAAAAGGTTGACCACATAGCAGGGAAACGATTAAACAAAAGCGGCAAAATTTTTTAAAAAGTGGCAAATGATTAACCAGAATCCCAAAAGAATGCTCAGGGACTAAGTCCCAAAGGGGAAATGGTTAACCAGAAGCTGGGGGAAATGGTTAACCAAAAGTTGCAAAAATGATTAAAAGGGGTGAAATGATTAACCAGGAGGCTGAAGCAATGTGCCGCGGTGAAGTCCTAAAGGGGAAAAGGTTGACCAGAAAGCAGGGAAACGATTAAACAAAAGCGGCAACATTTTTCAAAAAAGTGGCAAATGGTTAACCAGAATCCCAAAAGAATGCTCAGAGACTAAGTCCCAAAGGGGAAATGGTTAACCAGAAGCTGGGGGAAATGGTTAACCAAAAGTTGCAAAAATGATTAAAAGGGGTGAAATGATTAACCAGGAGGCTAAAGCAATGTGCCGCGGTGAAGTCTGAAAGAGGGAAAGGTTGACCAGAAAGCATTAAACAAAAGCGGCAACATTTTAAAAAAATTGGCAAATGATTAACCAGAATCCCAAAAGAATGCTCAGAGACTAAGTCCCAAAGGGGAAATGGTTAACCAGAAGCTGGGGGAAATGGTTAACCAAAAGTTGCAAAAATGATTAAAAGGGGTGAAATGATTAACCAGGAGGCTGAAGCAATGTGCCGCGGTGAAGTCTGAAAGAGGGAAAGGTTGACCAGAAAGCATTAAACAAAAGTGGCAACATTTTTTAAAAAGTGGCAAATGATTAACCAGAATCCCAAAAGAATGCTCAGAGACTAAGTCCCAAAGGGGAAATGGTTAACCAGAAGCTGGGGGAAATGGTTAACCAAAAGTTGCAAAAATGATTAAAAGGGGTGAAATGATTAACCAGGAGGCTGAAGCAATGTGCCGCGGTGAAGTCCTAAAGGGGAAAAGGTTGACCACAAAGCAGGGAAAGCATTAAACAAAAGCGGCAACATTTTTAAAAAAGTGGCAAATGATTAACCAGAATCCCAAAAGAATGCTCAGAGACTAAGTCCCAAAGGGGAAATGGTTAACCAGAAGCTGGGGGAAATGGTTAACCAAAAGTTGCAAAAATGATTAAAAGGGGTGAAATGATTAACCAGGAGGCTAAAGCAATGTGCCGCGGTGAAGTCTGAAAGAGGGAAAGGTTGACCAGAAAGCATTAAACAAAAGTGGCAACATTTTTTTAAAATTGGCAAATGATTAACCAGAATCCCAAAAGAATGCTCAGAGACTAAGTCCCAAAGGGGAAATGGTTAACCAGAAGCTGGGGGAAATGGTTAACCAAAAGTTGCAAAAATGATTAAAAGGGGTGAAATGATCAACCAGAAGTCGAAAACAATGTGCGGCGATGAAGTCCTAAGGGGGAAAAGTTACCCAGAAGGCAGGGAAATGATCAAACGAAAGCAGCCAAAAAATTATTAAAAGAGGGGAACTGATGAACCAAAAGATGAGAAACGGCCCGCAGAGACTAAGTCCAAAACGGGAACTGGTGAACCGGAAATGATTAACCAAAAACGAAGTCCGAAGAGGGAACTGGTAAACCAGAACTCAGAAACCCGATTTTTAAAATTAATTATAAATGGGGAAACGATTGAGCAAAAGGCGGAAATTAAGTCACAGGGACCAGGTCCGAAAGGGCAAGAGGTTACCCCGTAGGGGGCATTCGTCAACTCCATCTGAAAATTTTGGAGGCAAATCTGACCAAAATGCGGAAATCGGACCACACCGCGAGGGGCGCCATTCGACGGGGCAGGGGTAGACGCGTCGAACGGTACCTGAAGGTCCCGGCTGCGACACGTGAGTCCGGAGATATGGCCAGTCAAAGTCTGATGGGAGGTACCGAAGCCGAAAAATCGAAACGCGTTTGCGGCGATTCGGTGTCAGAGAGTC
>NW_027139286.1:65000-70000 GCF_035084215.1 Heptranchias perlo
CCCCGCTTGGTCAGGCCCACTCGGAGGCGGATAACTCCGGAACGCCGAGGCCGATTTCCTCCGGGTATGGCTCGTTGCGTGCGGCAGGAGGAGGCGCAGCGTTCGGTACCGAGCACTCGGAGGTGCGGTGCTGCCCGCCGGAGTGACAGCGAAAGGCTGCGCACCGCTTTCCGCCTGCTAACTCGGCGTCCGTGAGACCGACCGACTCCGCTTTAGCACCGGAGCTAGAGTGGGGCAAGGGGCACCGAAGGGTACCGGAACGATGACGTTCGCACACCGGGAAGTCGAGTGCCGGGCCGCCGAAAGCGAGCAGGGTGCCACCGCTCGGGGCCCCGGTTTGTCCGTCCCACCCGGAGGCCCATATCTCCGGAAGGCACAGGCCGATTTCCTCCGGGTATGGCTCGTTGTGTGCGGCCGGACCAGGCGCAGCGGACGGTACCGAGCACTCGGAGGTCGGGCGCTGCCCGCCGGAGGTACAGCGAAAGGCTGCAAACCACTTTCCGCCGCCTCCCTCCGCGGGCGTGAGACCGACGGTCGTCGGGTTTGTTTCCGCGGCTAGAGCAGGACGAGGGGCAGCGAACGGTACCGGAACGAACCCGGTCGCACACCGGGAAGTCGACTAGCGGGCCGCCGAAAGCGAGCACGGGGCCCCGGTTTGTCCGTCCCACCCGGAGGCCCATATCTCTGGAAGGCACAGGCCGATTTCCACCGGGTATGGCTCGTTGTGTGCGGCAGGACCAGGCGCAGCGGACGGTACCGAGCACTCGGAGGTCGGGCGCTGCCCGCCGGAGGTACAGCGAAAGGCTGCAAACCACTTTCCGCCACCTCCCTCCGCGGGCGTGAGACCGACGGTCGTCGGGTTTGTCTCCGCGGCTAGAGCAGGACGAGGGGCAGCGAACGGTACCGGAACGAACCCGGTCGCACACCGGGAAGTCGACCAGCGGGCCGCCGAAAGCGTGCTCGGGTCCCCGGTTTGTCTGTCCCACCCGGAGGCTGATATCTGAGGAAGTCCGAGGCCGATTTCCTCCGGCTAACTCGGCGGGCAATGTGTCCCCCCCCCACCATCTTCGGCTGATTACCGTGGCTGGACCGGATCAAGGAGCAACGGAACCGTGCCAGAACGACGTCGGTCGGACGGCGTGAACTGATAGTGCCGAGGCCGGAAACCGAGCCGGAAATGTGCACCGATTTATTGGTCCCACTCGCAGGCCCATATCTCCGGAAGGCCGAGGCCGATTTCCTCCGGGTATGGTTCGCTGCGTGCAGCCGGAAGGGGAGCAGCGGACGGCACTGAGCAGCCGGAGGTGCGGCGCTGCCCGCCGGAGCTGCAAGCGAAAGGCTGCGCACCGCTTTCCGCTGGCTAACTCGGCGGCCGTCAGGCCGACCGACTCCGCTTCAGCACGGGAGCTGGAGTCGGGCAAGGGGCACCGAAGGGTACCGGAAGGATCACGTTCGGACACCGGGAAGTCGAGTGCCGGGCCGCCGAAAGCGAGCTCGGGGCCCCGGTTTGTCCGTCCCACCCGGAGGCCCATATCTCGAGAAGGCACAGGCCGATTTCCTCCGGGTTTGGCTCGCTGCGTGCGGCCGGACGAGGCGCAGCGAACGGTACCGAGCACTCGGAGGTGCGGCGCTGCCCGCCGGAGGTACAGCGAAAGGCTGCAAACCGCTTTCCGCCTCCTCTCCCCTCGGGCGTGAGACCGACGGTCGTCTGGTTTGCTTCCGCGGCAAGAGCAGGACGAGGGGCACCGAGCGGTACCAGAACGAACCCGGTCGCACACCGGGATGTGGAGTGCCCGGCCCAAACCCGCTACCCCCCCCCCCCCCAACACCCGAAAGCGAGCCCCGGTTTGTGGATTAAAAGTGAAGCGGCAAAGATTTGTAAAACAGCGTGAAATGATGAACCAGAAGCCCAAAGTAATGGTGGGAATAAAAGTTCCAAAATGTGAAATGGTGAACCAGAAGTTGTGTGAACTGTTTAACCCAAAGTGGCAAAAATGGATTAAAAGGGGTGAAATGATCGACCGCAAAGCAGGGCAAGCATTAAACAAAAGCAGCAGCATTTTTTAAAAAGGGACAAATGGTTTACCAGAATCCCAAAAGAATGCTCAGAGACTTAAGTGCCAAAGGGGAAATGGTTAACCAGTAGCTGGGTGAACTGCTTAACCCAAAGTGGGAAAAAGGATAAAAAAGGGGTGAACTGATCAACCAGAAGTCGACAACAATGTGCGGCGATTAAGTCTGAAAGAGGGAAAGGTTGACCGGAAAGCAGGGAAATGATTAAACAAAAGCAGAAAAATTCAGTAAAAAGGGGCAAGTGGTGAACCAGAAGTTGGGTGAACTGCTTAACCAAAAGTGGGAAAGAGGATTAAAAGGGGAGAAATGTTGAACCAGATGTCGAAAACAATGCGCGGCGATGAAGTCTGAAAGAGGAAAAGGTTGACCGCAAAGCAGGGAAAGGATTAAACAGAAGCAGCAATATCTTTTAAAAAGGGACAAATGGTGAACCAGAATCCCAAAAGAATGCTCAGAGACTTAAGTCCCAAAGGGGCAAATGGTTAACCAGAAGCTGGGTGAACTGTTTAACCAAAAGTGGGAAAAAGGATTAAAATGTTGTGAAATGATTAACCAGAAGGCGAAAGCAAAGTGCGGCGGCGAAGTCCTAAAGGGGGAAAGTTTGACAAGAAAGCAGGGAAATGATTAAACCAAAGCGGAAAAATTCAGTAAAAAGGGGCAAATGGTTAACCAGAAGCTGGGTGAAATGGTTAACCAAAAGTTGCAAAAATGATTAAAAGGGGTGAAATGATCAACCAGAAGTCGAAAATAATGTGCGGCGATGAAGTCCTAAGGGGCAAAAGTCACCCAGAAGGCAGGGAAATGATCAAACGAAAGCAGCCAAAAAATTATTAAAAGAGGGGAACTGATGAACCAAAAGATGAGAAACGGCCCGCAGAGACTAAGTCCAAAACGGGAACTGGTGAACCGGAAATGATTAACCAAAAACGAAGTCCGAAGAGGGAACTGGTAAACCAGAACTCAGAAACCCGATTTTTAAAATTAATTATAAATGGGGAAACGATTGAGCAAAAGGCGGAAATTAAGTCACAGGGACCAGGTCCGAAAGGGCAAGAGGTTACCCCGTAGGGGGCATTCGTCAACTCCATCTGAAAATTTTGGAGGCAAATCTGACCAAAATGCGGAAATCGGACCACACCGCGAGGGGCGCCATTCGACGGGGCAGGGGTAGACGCGTCGAACGGTACCTGAAGGTCCCGGCTGCGACACGTGAGTCCGGAGATATGGCCAGTCAAAGTCTGATGGGAGGTACCGAAGCCGAAAAATCGAAACGCGTTTGCGGCGATTCGGTGTCAGAGAGTCGGTCACGAATTCAAATTCGTCCCGCTGATTCGCCAATTGCCAGCCGGTTCCGGGGGGATTGGCGGGGTACCTGCAGGATAGTAAGAGGTGGCATGTCGAGACTTAGCCTGTTTACCAGACTTGTGTCTAGCGCCTCCAGGTCTGCAGAGACCGACCCGGGCTGCCGCCCAACCGACTTTTAAGCCTTTTGGGAGTGGGAATTTTTCCCATTTTTCCCCATTTTTCGGGTTTTTTGGTCGGGCTTGAAAACGGCGGCCCCGAGGCCTCCCGGGGCTGGCGGGCTTCGGCTCCCTTGCGAGAGGGTCCGAATTCCACCCGTTTAAGCCCAGAAAGGAGTTCGGAAGTCAGTCGGTCGAGGGAACCCCTTCGGAAGTCCGACGGGGATGGATTCGGCCGGCGTTTCGGATCTCCGGTCAGAGGATTCCCCCCCTGGGCGGGGGGGTGCGAGTAGCTGCCGGCAAACGGTCCCTTGCACTTGTGGCACAAAAAGTCCGAGCACAGGTTAATGAGTTGGCCGCGGAAGCCCCTATGCCGAAATGAGAAAGCCCCCGTTGCGGGGATTTAGTGACGCATCTGCGGCCGGAGGTGGGAGGCCGTCCTGCCGAATTGACACTTGTCATTCGGGCACCTAGGGATTGGTCGGGTACCCGGAGATTTTCGAGAACACGATTTTCAGAGCTTTCTCTGACAGCCCAGGTGCACTTTAAGAGTGCCTGAAAAAGTGACACTTGGCAAAAGGCTCTCAATTTCAAAGCGGAGACCTTTACAAGAGCACTCGGAAGTCACCTGTCAGCATTTAAAGCTACATCAGGCGGCAATTTTCGAACTCTTTGTCAGTCTGAAATCGTGTTGAGCCTCGACAGCGTCGGGCTCAGGCAGGAGGAGCTTGCCAGCAGAGAGAGGCTCACCATGGATTGCTGGTGGATGCTTTTCGAAAACATATACACATTATATTATATTATAATAATATAAAGAAAAAAAAGAGTTTCTCAAAATCTCTGTGACACTTTGCAGATTTTTTTGAAAGCCAATAAAGAGAACTCTTTAACTTGAAAGTCACCTGTGCCGGCATAGCGATGACTTTTAAAACAGGTTGACACTTTCGAGCCGCGGCGGCTCTGAATCACCCCAGACACCAAGTGTGTTTGTGGGCAAGGCACCGCGGCCGGTGGGCTGCTTTTATAATAACGGGCACGCAGACTTTTTGAGAGGAATCGGTACTCTCTTCCGATCGATTTGGCGACTCGCGTCCGACATGGGAGGGCCCGAGCGGTCCAGCCAAGGCTGGTGTTCAGGCTCGTCAGGTTCCTCTCTCTGTCCCAAGTGGCAGACGGACAGTTTTAAAAGTCAGTGGGTTTTGTCGGCACGACTCTCCTGTTCACCCGCTGGCGTATTGCTCTCTTGTGAGGCCGAGAAGTCCACCTGTGTTGTCTAACAGAGGTCCGATTCAAGCTCCAGAGCCCGGGTGTCTGCCGTCTCGAGTGGAGCGGGAATGTGCACAGCAAGTCCCGTTCTGGTAGCTGAACACGAGATTTCTCTAGCAACTGAGCACCAAAACACGTCACCCTTTTAGAGCTGGAGGGCTGAGTGTGTGCATGTATCTTGAACGCTATGGTTTGCAAACT
>NW_027139286.1:80000-92500 GCF_035084215.1 Heptranchias perlo
GGTGTGGGTTGGTTGGCCGGAAGGGAGCTGCTTGCATTGGGGTGTTATCCTGACTTTGTTTCGCTGGTGAGAGTAGGCAGCGGCAGGCAGGCAAGCGGAATGTCGTGTGGGGTGCAGTGAGAGGTTGTAATGACGCTGCTTTGCAGCTGACCATGTGCCCTGATTTGTGACGCCCGTTTGGAGGCTGATATCTGAGGAAGGCCGAGGCCGATTTCCTCCGGGTATGGCTCGTTGCGTGCGGCAGGGGGAGGCGCAGCGTACGGTACCGAGCACTCGGAGGTGCGGTGCTGCCCGCCGGAGTGACAGCGAAAGGCTGCGCACCGCTTTCCGCCTGGTAACTCGGCGTCCGTGAGACCGACCGACTCCGCTTTAGCGCCGGAGCTAGAGTGGGGCAAGGGGCAGGTTTGGGTACCGGAACGATCACGTTCGCATACCGGGAAGTCGAGTGCCGGGCCGCTGAAAGCGAGCAGGGTGCCACCGCTCGGGGCCCCGGTTTGTCCGTCCCACCCGGAGGCCCATATCTCCGGAAGGCACAGGCCGATTTCCACCGGGTATGGCTCGTTGTGTGCGGCCGGACCAGGCGCAGCGGACGGTACCGAGCACTCGGAGGTCGGGCGCTGCCCGCCGGAGGTACAGCGAAAGGCTGCAAACCACTTTCCGCCGCCTCCCTCCGCGGGCGTGAGACCGACGGTCGTCGGGTTTAGTTCCGCGGCTAGAGCAGGACGAGGGGCAGCGAACGGTACCGGAACGAACCCGGTCGCACACCGGGAAGTCGAGTGCCGGGTCTCGAAACGGAGCCGGGTCGGCCCAGTTTAAAACGGAGAAGAGAGTGCTGCCCTCTGCGGGTGAAAACATGGAAGTACGTTGGTTAATGATTTCCAGTTCACCCCGCTTGGTCAGGCCCACTCGGAGGCGGATAACTCCGGAACGCCGAGGCCGATTTCCTCCGGGTATGGCTCGTTGCGTGCGGCAGGAGGAGGCGCAGCGTTCGGTACCGAGCACTCGGAGGTGCGGTGCTGCCCGCCGGAGTGACAGCGAAAGGCTGCGCACCGCTTTCCGCCTGCTAACTCGGCGTCCGTGAGACCGACCGACTCCGCTTTAGCACCGGAGCTAGAGTGGGGCAAGGGGCACCGAAGGGTACCGGAACGATGACGTTCGCACACCGGGAAGTCGAGTGCCGGGCCGCCGAAAGCGAGCAGGGTGCCACCGCTCGGGGCCCCGGTTTGTCCGTCCCACCCGGAGGCCCATATCTCCGGAAGGCACAGGCCGATTTCCTCCGGGTATGGCTCGTTGTGTGCGGCCGGACCAGGCGCAGCGGACGGTACCGAGCACTCGGAGGTCGGGCGCTGCCCGCCGGAGGTACAGCGAAAGGCTGCAAACCACTTTCCGCCGCCTCCCTCCGCGGGCGTGAGACCGACGGTCGTCGGGTTTGTTTCCGCGGCTAGAGCAGGACGAGGGGCAGCGAACGGTACCGGAACGAACCCGGTCGCACACCGGGAAGTCGACTAGCGGGCCGCCGAAAGCGAGCACGGGGCCCCGGTTTGTCCGTCCCACCCGGAGGCCCATATCTCTGGAAGGCACAGGCCGATTTCCACCGGGTATGGCTCGTTGTGTGCGGCAGGACCAGGCGCAGCGGACGGTACCGAGCACTCGGAGGTCGGGCGCTGCCCGCCGGAGGTACAGCGAAAGGCTGCAAACCACTTTCCGCCACCTCCCTCCGCGGGCGTGAGACCGACGGTCGTCGGGTTTGTCTCCGCGGCTAGAGCAGGACGAGGGGCAGCGAACGGTACTGGAACGAACCCGGTCGCACACCGGGAAGTCGACCAGCGGGCCGCCGAAAGCGTGCTCGGGTCCCCGGTTTGTCTGTCCCACCCGGAGGCTGATATCTGAGGAAGTCCGAGGCCGATTTCCTCCGGCTAACTCGGCGGGCAATGTGTCCCCCCCCCACCATCTTCGGCTGATTACCGTGGCTGGACCGGATCAAGGAGCAACGGAACCGTGCCAGAACGACGTCGGTCGGACGGCGTGAACTGATAGTGCCGAGGCCGGAAACCGAGCCGGAAATGTGCACCGATTTATTGGTCCCACTCGCAGGCCCATATCTCCGGAAGGCCGAGGCCGATTTCCTCCGGGTATGGTTCGCTGCGTGCAGCCGGAAGGGGAGCAGCGGACGGCACTGAGCAGCCGGAGGTGCGGTGCTGCCCGCCGGAGCTGCAAGCGAAAGGCTGCGCACCGCTTTCCGCTGGCTAACTCGGCGGCCGTCAGGCCGACCGACTCCGCTTCAGCACGGGAGCTGGAGTCGGGCAAGGGGCACCGAAGGGTACCGGAAGGATCACGTTCGGACACCGGGAAGTCGAGTGCCGGGCCGCCGAAAGCGAGCTCGGGGCCCCGGTTTGTCCGTCCCACCCGGAGGCCCATATCTCGAGAAGGCACAGGCCGATTTCCTCCGGGTTTGGCTCGCTGCGTGCGGCCGGACCAGGCGCAGCGAACGGTACCGAGCACTCGGAGGTGCGGCGCTGCCCGCCGGAGGTACAGCGAAAGGCTGCAAACCGCTTTCCGCCTCCTCTCCCCTCGGGCGTGAGACCGACGGTCGTCTGGTTTGCTTCCGCGGCAAGAGCAGGACGAGGGGCACCGAGCGGTACCAGAACGAACCCGGTCGCACACCGGGATGTGGAGTGCCCGGCCCAAACCCGCTACCCCCCCCCCCCCCCAACACCCGAAAGCGAGCCCCGGTTTGTGGATTAAAAGTGAAGCGGCAAAGATTTGTAAAACAGCGTGAAATGATGAACCAGAAGCCCAAAGTAATGGTGGGAATAAAAGTTCCAAAATGTGAAATGGTGAACCAGAAGTTGTGTGAACTGTTTAACCCAAAGTGGCAAAAATGGATTAAAAGGGGTGAAATGATCGACCGCAAAGCAGGGCAAGCATTAAACAAAAGCAGCAGCATTTTTTAAAAAGGGACAAATGGTTTACCAGAATCCCAAAAGAATGCTCAGAGACTTAAGTGCCAAAGGGGAAATGGTTAACCAGTAGCTGGGTGAACTGCTTAACCCAAAGTGGGAAAAAGGATAAAAAAGGGGTGAACTGATCAACCAGAAGTCGACAACAATGTGCGGCGATTAAGTCTGAAAGAGGGAAAGGTTGACCGGAAAGCAGGGAAATGATTAAACAAAAGCAGAAAAATTCAGTAAAAAGGGGCAAGTGGTGAACCAGAAGTTGGGTGAACTGCTTAACCAAAAGTGGGAAAGAGGATTAAAAGGGGAGAAATGTTGAACCAGATGTCGAAAACAATGCGCGGCGATGAAGTCTGAAAGAGGAAAAGGTTGACCGCAAAGCAGGGAAAGGATTAAACAGAAGCAGCAATATCTTTTAAAAAGGGACAAATGGTGAACCAGAATCCCAAAAGAATGCTCAGAGACTTAAGTCCCAAAGGGGCAAATGGTTAACCAGAAGCTGGGTGAACTGTTTAACCAAAAGTGGGAAAAAGGATTAAAATGTTGTGAAATGATTAACCAGAAGGCGAAAGCAAAGTGCGGCGGCGAAGTCCTAAAGGGGAAAAGGTTGACCATAAAGCAGGGAAATGATTAAACAAAAGCAGAAAAATTCAGTAAGAAGGGGCAAATGGTTAACCAGAAGTTGGGTGAACTGCTTAACCAAAAGTGGGAAAAAGGATTAAAAGGGGAGAAATGTTTAACCAGATGTCGAAAACAATGCGCGGCGATGAAGTCTGAAAGAGGAATAGGTCGACCGCAAAGCAGGGAAATGATTAAACAAAAGCAGAAAAATTCAGTAAAAAGGGGCAAATGGTGAACCAGAAGCTGGGTGAACTGCTTAACCAAAAGTGGGAAAAAGGATTAAAAGGGGAGAAATGTTGAACCAGATGTCGAAAACAAGGTGCGGCGATGAAGTCTGAAAGAGGAATAGGTCGACCGCAAAGCAGGGAAAGGTTTAATCAAAAGCAGCAATATCTTTTAAAAAGGGACAAATGGTGAACCAGAATCACAAAAGAATGCTCAGAGACTTAAGTCCCAAAGGGGAAATGGTTAACCAGTAGCTGGGTGAACTGTCCAACCCAAAGTGGGAAAAAGGATTAAAAGGGGTGAAATGATTAACCAGGAGGCTAAAGCAATGTGCCGCGGTGAAGTCCTAAAGGGGAAAAGGTTGACCAGAAAGCAGGGAAAGCATTAAACAAAAGCGGCAACATTTTTTAAAAAGTGGCAAATGGTTAACCAGAATCCCAAAAGAATGCTCAGAGACTTAAGTCCCAAAGGGGAAATGGTGAACCAGAAGCTGGGTGAACTGGTGAACCAAAAGTGGGAAAAAGGATTAAAAGGGGAGAAATGTTTAACCAGAAGGCAAAAGCAAAGTGCGGCGGCGAAGTCCAAAAGGGGAAAAGGTTGACAAGAAAGCAGGGAAATGATTAAACCAAAGCGGAAAAATTCAGTAAAATGGGGCAAATGGTTAACCAGAAGCTGGGTGAAATGGTTAACCAAAAGTGGCAAAAAAAGATTTAAAGGGGAAAAATGATTAACCAGAAGTCGACAACAATGCGCGGCGATGAAGTCTGAAAGGGGAAAAGGTTGACCACATAGCAGGGAAACGATTAAACAAAAGCGGCAAAATTTTTTAAAAAGTGGCAAATGATTAACCAGAATCCCAAAAGAATGCTCAGGGACTAAGTCCCAAAGGGGAAATGGTTAACCAGAAGCTGGGGGAAATGGTTAACCAAAAGTTGCAAAAATGATTAAAAGGGGTGAAATGATTAACCAGGAGGCTGAAGCAATGTGCCGCGGTGAAGTCCTAAAGGGGAAAAGGTTGACCAGAAAGCAGGGAAACGATTAAACAAAAGCGGCAACATTTTTCAAAAAAGTGGCAAATGGTTAACCAGAATCCCAAAAGAATGCTCAGAGACTAAGTCCCAAAGGGGAAATGGTTAACCAGAAGCTGGGGGAAATGGTTAACCAAAAGTTGCAAAAATGATTAAAAGGGGTGAAATGATTAACCAGGAGGCTAAAGCAATGTGCCGCGGTGAAGTCTGAAAGAGGGAAAGGTTGACCAGAAAGCATTAAACAAAAGCGGCAACATTTTAAAAAAATTGGCAAATGATTAACCAGAATCCCAAAAGAATGCTCAGAGACTAAGTCCCAAAGGGGAAATGGTTAACCAGAAGCTGGGGGAAATGGTTAACCAAAAGTTGCAAAAATGATTAAAAGGGGTGAAATGATTAACCAGGAGGCTGAAGCAATGTGCCGCGGTGAAGTCTGAAAGAGGGAAAGGTTGACCAGAAAGCATTAAACAAAAGTGGCAACATTTTTTAAAAAGTGGCAAATGATTAACCAGAATCCCAAAAGAATGCTCAGAGACTAAGTCCCAAAGGGGAAATGGTTAACCAGAAGCTGGGGGAAATGGTTAACCAAAAGTTGCAAAAATGATTAAAAGGGGTGAAATGATTAACCAGGAGGCTGAAGCAATGTGCCGCGGTGAAGTCCTAAAGGGGAAAAGGTTGACCACAAAGCAGGGAAAGCATTAAACAAAAGCGGCAACATTTTTAAAAAAGTGGCAAATGATTAACCAGAATCCCAAAAGAATGCTCAGAGACTAAGTCCCAAAGGGGAAATGGTTAACCAGAAGCTGGGGGAAATGGTTAACCAAAAGTTGCAAAAATGATTAAAAGGGGTGAAATGATTAACCAGGAGGCTAAAGCAATGTGCCGCGGTGAAGTCTGAAAGAGGGAAAGGTTGACCAGAAAGCATTAAACAAAAGTGGCAACATTTTTTTAAAATTGGCAAATGATTAACCAGAATCCCAAAAGAATGCTCAGAGACTAAGTCCCAAAGGGGAAATGGTTAACCAGAAGCTGGGGGAAATGGTTAACCAAAAGTTGCAAAAATGATTAAAAGGGGTGAAATGATCAACCAGAAGTCGAAAACAATGTGCGGCGATGAAGTCCTAAGGGGGAAAAGTTACCCAGAAGGCAGGGAAATGATCAAACGAAAGCAGCCAAAAAATTATTAAAAGAGGGGAACTGATGAACCAAAAGATGAGAAACGGCCCGCAGAGACTAAGTCCAAAACGGGAACTGGTGAACCGGAAATGATTAACCAAAAACGAAGTCCGAAGAGGGAACTGGTAAACCAGAACTCAGAAACCCGATTTTTAAAATTAATTATAAATGGGGAAACGATTGAGCAAAAGGCGGAAATTAAGTCACAGGGACCAGGTCCGAAAGGGCAAGAGGTTACCCCGTAGGGGGCATTCGTCAACTCCATCTGAAAATTTTGGAGGCAAATCTGACCAAAATGCGGAAATCGGACCACACCGCGAGGGGCGCCATTCGACGGGGCAGGGGTAGACGCGTCGAACGGTACCTGAAGGTCCCGGCTGCGACACGTGAGTCCGGAGATATGGCCAGTCAAAGTCTGATGGGAGGTACCGAAGCCGAAAAATCGAAACGCGTTTGCGGCGATTCGGTGTCAGAGAGTCGGTCACGAATTCAAATTCGTCCCGCTGATTCGCCAATTGCCAGCCGGTTCCGGGGGGATTGGCGGGGTACCTGCAGGATAGTAAGAGGTGGCATGTCGAGACTTAGCCTGTTTACCAGACTTGTGTCTAGCGCCTCCAGGTCTGCAGAGACCGACCCGGGCTGCCGCCCAACCGACTTTTAAGCCTTTTGGGAGTGGGAATTTTTCCCATTTTTCCCCATTTTTCGGGTTTTTTGGTCGGGCTTGAAAACGGCGGCCCCGAGGCCTCCCGGGGCTGGCGGGCTTCGGCTCCCTTGCGAGAGGGTCCGAATTCCACCCGTTTAAGCCCAGAAAGGAGTTCGGAAGTCAGTCGGTCGAGGGAACCCCTTCGGAAGTCCGACGGGGATGGATTCGGCCGGCGTTTCGGATCTCCGGTCAGAGGATTCCCCCCCTGGGCGGGGGGGTGCGAGTAGCTGCCGGCAAACGGTCCCTTGCACTTGTGGCACAAAAAGTCCGAGCACAGGTTAATGAGTTGGCCGCGGAAGCCCCTATGCCGAAATGAGAAAGCCCCCGTTGCGGGGATTTAGTGACGCATCTGCGGCCGGAGGTGGGAGGCCGTCCTGCCGAATTGACACTTGTCATTCGGGCACCTAGGGATTGGTCGGGTACCCGGAGATTTTCGAGAACACGATTTTCAGAGCTTTCTCTGACAGCCCAGGTGCACTTTAAGAGTGCCTGAAAAAGTGACACTTGGCAAAAGGCTCTCAATTTCAAAGCGGAGACCTTTACAAGAGCACTCGGAAGTCACCTGTCAGCATTTAAAGCTACATCAGGCGGCAATTTTCGAACTCTTTGTCAGTCTGAAATCGTGTTGAGCCTCGACAGCGTCGGGCTCAGGCAGGAGGAGCTTGCCAGCAGAGAGAGGCTCACCATGGATTGCTGGTGGATGCTTTTCGAAAACATATACACATTATATTATAATAATATAAAGAAAAAAAAGAGTTTCTCAAAATCTCTGTGACACTTTGCAGATTTTTTTGAAAGCCAATAAAGAGAACTCTTTAACTTGAAAGTCACCTGTGCCGGCATAGCGATGACTTTTAAAACAGGTTGACACTTTCGAGCCGCGGCGGCTCTGAATCACCCCAGACACCAAGTGTGTTTGTGGGCAAGGCACCGCGGCCGGTGGGCTGCTTTTATAATAACGGGCACGCAGACTTTTTGAGAGGAATCGGTACTCTCTTCCGATCGATTTGGCGACTCGCGTCCGACATGGGAGGGCCCGAGCGGTCCAGCCAAGGCTGGTGTTCAGGCTCGTCAGGTTCCTCTCTCTCTCTGTCCCAAGTGGCAGACGGACAGTTTTAAAAGTCAGTGGGTTTTGTCGGCACGACTCTCCTGTTCACCCGCTGGCGTATTGCTCTCTTGTGAGGCCGAGAAGTCCACCTGTGTTGTCTAACAGAGGTCCGATTCAAGCTCCAGAGCCCGGGTGTCTGCCGTCTCGAGTGGAGCGGGAATGTGCACAGCAAGTCCCGTTCTGGTAGCTGAACACGAGATTTCTCTAGCAACTGAGCACCAAAACACGTCACCCTTTTAGAGCTGGAGGGCTGAGTGTGTGCATGTATCTTGAACGCTATGGTTTGCAAACTCCAGTCGGACCTGGCACACCAACCTCTCCCCTGTCACGGGCAGGGGGGGGGAAGGCCATGTGTGCCCAGCAGACACGACGAAGGCGGCTAGAAAGGGTCACTGTAGCTTAACCACCCAAGCGTGTCCGTGACCTTAACGGTCTGTGCCTGGCAAAAGGTGGGCTCCTTTCGACTTTTGTTTGTCGCTGGCTGTCTGTCATGCATTACCGCTTGCAAGCCCAGGTTGGAACCGGCGCCAACCTCCCTCGTCATGGGGGGAGGCCATGTGCCCAGCCCGACGGTGGCTGCAAAGGCCCATTGTAGCTTTACCCCAAGCGTGTACATGACTTCGTATCGGCCGTCCCCGTCGGCTCAGCTAATGCGACACGTAACTCACTTGAGCAAACGACTTGTGTGTACTACAACTCGAGAGAGTGAGACCAAAACGGTGTGTTGGTATGTGTTTGCATTGTTGGACGGTCGTGTAATGAAGCTGTGCCCGGCAAGGTGGGCTCTTGGACTTTTGTTGGTCCCTTGTCCACACCTGTGTTGTTTAGCGGCGGTCCGAGACGAGCTCCGGAGCTGGACGTCTGCCGTCTCGTGCCCTCGAGTGGTGCGGGAATGCGCACAGTGCGTCCCGTTGTGGTAACTGATCTTGACCTGTGCAAAAGAGAAAAATAAGAACACGCCAGTCCCCCCGACTAACTGAGCGTGTTGTCTTGACGGTTACCGTTTGCAAGCCTCCCAGTTGAACCCGGTGCCAACCTCTCTGTCATGGGGAGGCCACGTGCCCAGCAGAGATGCGTCTGCGATGTTGAAATTGCGGTTCAGCTACCTGGTTGATCCTGCCAGTAGCATATGCTTGTCTCAAAGATTAAGCCATGCATGTCTAAGTACACACGGCCGGTACAGTGAAACTGCGAATGGCTCATTAAATCAGTTATGGTTCCTTTGATCGCTCCAAACGTTACTTGGATAACTGTGGTAATTCTAGAGCTAGTTATCCCTGTGAAAACAAGGTGCGGCGATGAAGTCTGAAAGAGGAATAGGTCGACCGCAAAGCAGGGAAAGGTTTAATCAAAAGCAGCAATATCTTTTAAAAAGGGACAAATGGTGAACCAGAATCACAAAAGAATGCTCAGAGACTTAAGTCCCAAAGGGGAAATGGTTAACCAGTAGCTGGGTGAACTGTCCAACCCAAAGTGGGAAAAAGGATTAAAAGGGGTGAAATGATTAACCAGGAGGCTAAAGCAATGTGCCGCGGTGAAGTCCTAAAGGGGAAAAGGTTGACCAGAAAGCAGGGAAAGCATTAAACAAAAGCGGCAACATTTTTTAAAAAGTGGCAAATGGTTAACCAGAATCCCAAAAGAATGCTCAGAGACTTAAGTCCCAAAGGGGAAATGGTGAACCAGAAGCTGGGTGAACTGGTGAACCAAAAGTGGGAAAAAGGATTAAAAGGGGAGAAATGTTTAACCAGAAGGCAAAAGCAAAGTGCGGCGGCGAAGTCCAAAAGGGGAAAAGGTTGACAAGAAAGCAGGGAAATGATTAAACCAAAGCGGAAAAATTCAGTAAAATGGGGCAAATGGTTAACCAGAAGCTGGGTGAAATGGTTAACCAAAAGTGGCAAAAAAAGATTTAAAGGGGAAAAATGATTAACCAGAAGTCGACAACAATGCGCGGCGATGAAGTCTGAAAGGGGAAAAGGTTGACCACATAGCAGGGAAACGATTAAACAAAAGCGGCAAAATTTTTTAAAAAGTGGCAAATGATTAACCAGAATCCCAAAAGAATGCTCAGGGACTAAGTCCCAAAGGGGAAATGGTTAACCAGAAGCTGGGGGAAATGGTTAACCAAAAGTTGCAAAAATGATTAAAAGGGGTGAAATGATTAACCAGGAGGCTGAAGCAATGTGCCGCGGTGAAGTCCTAAAGGGGAAAAGGTTGACCAGAAAGCAGGGAAACGATTAAACAAAAGCGGCAACATTTTTCAAAAAAGTGGCAAATGGTTAACCAGAATCCCAAAAGAATGCTCAGAGACTAAGTCCCAAAGGGGAAATGGTTAACCAGAAGCTGGGGGAAATGGTTAACCAAAAGTTGCAAAAATGATTAAAAGGGGTGAAATGATTAACCAGGAGGCTAAAGCAATGTGCCGCGGTGAAGTCTGAAAGAGGGAAAGGTTGACCAGAAAGCATTAAACAAAAGCGGCAACATTTTAAAAAAATTGGCAAATGATTAACCAGAATCCCAAAAGAATGCTCAGAGACTAAGTCCCAAAGGGGAAATGGTTAACCAGAAGCTGGGGGAAATGGTTAACCAAAAGTTGCAAAAATGATTAAAAGGGGTGAAATGATTAACCAGGAGGCTGAAGCAATGTGCCGCGGTGAAGTCTGAAAGAGGGAAAGGTTGACCAGAAAGCATTAAACAAAAGTGGCAACATTTTTTAAAAAGTGGCAAATGATTAACCAGAATCCCAAAAGAATGCTCAGAGACTAAGTCCCAAAGGGGAAATGGTTAACCAGAAGCTGGGGGAAATGGTTAACCAAAAGTTGCAAAAATGATTAAAAGGGGTGAAATGATTAACCAGGAGGCTGAAGCAATGTGCCGCGGTGAAGTCCTAAAGGGGAAAAGGTTGACCACAAAGCAGGGAAAGCATTAAACAAAAGCGGCAACATTTTTAAAAAAGTGGCAAATGATTAACCAGAATCCCAAAAGAATGCTCAGAGACTAAGTCCCAAAGGGGAAATGGTTAACCAGAAGCTGGGGGAAATGGTTAACCAAAAGTTGCAAAAATGATTAAAAGGGGTGAAATGATTAACCAGGAGGCTAAAGCAATGTGCCGCGGTGAAGTCTGAAAGAGGGAAAGGTTGACCAGAAAGCATTAAACAAAAGTGGCAACATTTTTTTAAAATTGGCAAATGATTAACCAGAATCCCAAAAGAATGCTCAGAGACTAAGTCCCAAAGGGGAAATGGTTAACCAGAAGCTGGGGGAAATGGTTAACCAAAAGTTGCAAAAATGATTAAAAGGGGTGAAATGATCAACCAGAAGTCGAAAACAATGTGCGGCGATGAAGTCCTAAGGGGGAAAAGTTACCCAGAAGGCAGGGAAATGATCAAACGAAAGCAGCCAAAAAATTATTAAAAGAGGGGAACTGATGAACCAAAAGATGAGAAACGGCCCGCAGAGACTAAGTCCAAAACGGGAACTGGTGAACCGGAAATGATTAACCAAAAACGAAGTCCGAAGAGGGAACTGGTAAACCAGAACTCAGAAACCCGATTTTTAAAATTAATTATAAATGGGGAAACGATTGAGCAAAAGGCGGAAATTAAGTCACAGGGACCAGGTCCGAAAGGGCAAGAGGTTACCCCGTAGGGGGCATTCGTCAACTCCATCTGAAAATTTTGGAGGCAAATCTGACCAAAATGCGGAAATCGGACCACACCGCGAGGGGCGCCATTCGACGGGGCAGGGGTAGACGCGTCGAACGGTACCTGAAGGTCCCGGCTGCGACACGTGAGTCCGGAGATATGGCCAGTCAAAGTCTGATGGGAGGTACCGAAGCCGAAAAATCGAAACGCGTTTGCGGCGATTCGGTGTCAGAGAGTCGGTCACGAATTCAAATTCGTCCCGCTGATTCGCCAATTGCCAGCCGGTTCCGGGGGGATTGGCGGGGTACCTGCAGGATAGTAAGAGGTGGCATGTCGAGACTTAGCCTGTTTACCAGACTTGTGTCTAGCGCCTCCAGGTCTGCAGAGACCGACCCGGGCTGCCGCCCAACCGACTTTTAAGCCTTTTGGGAGTGGGAATTTTTCCCATTTTTCCCCATTTTTCGGGTTTTTTGGTCGGGCTTGAAAACGGCGGCCCCGAGGCCTCCCGGGGCTGGCGGGCTTCGGCTCCCTTGCGAGAGGGTCCGAATTCCACCCGTTTAAGCCCAGAAAGGAGTTCGGAAGTCAGTCGGTCGAGGGAACCCCTTCGGAAGTCCGACGGGGATGGATTCGGCCGGCGTTTCGGATCTCCGGTCAGAGGATTCCCCCCCTGGGCGGGGGGGTGCGAGTAGCTGCCGGCAAACGGTCCCTTGCACTTGTGGCACAAAAAGTCCGAGCACAGGTTAATGAGTTGGCCGCGGAAGCCCCTATGCCGAAATGAGAAAGCCCCCGTTGCGGGGATTTAGTGACGCATCTGCGGCCGGAGGTGGGAGGCCGTCCTGCCGAATTGACACTTGTCATTCGGGCACCTAGGGATTGGTCGGGTACCCGGAGATTTTCGAGAACACGATTTTCAGAGCTTTCTCTGACAGCCCAGGTGCACTTTAAGAGTGCCTGAAAAAGTGACACTTGGCAAAAGGCTCTCAATTTCAAAGCGGAGACCTTTACAAGAGCACTCGGAAGTCACCTGTCAGCATTTAAAGCTAC
>NW_027139286.1:105000-110000 GCF_035084215.1 Heptranchias perlo
TTCCGCCACCTCCCTCCGCGGGCGTGAGACCGACGGTCGTCGGGTTTGTCTCCGCGGCTAGAGCAGGACGAGGGGCAGCGAACGGTACCGGAACGAACCCGGTCGCACACCGGGAAGTCGACCAGCGGGCCGCCGAAAGCGTGCTCGGGTCCCCGGTTTGTCTGTCCCACCCGGAGGCTGATATCTGAGGAAGTCCGAGGCCGATTTCCTCCGGCTAACTCGGCGGGCAATGTGTCCCCCCCCCACCATCTTCGGCTGATTACCGTGGCTGGACCGGATCAAGGAGCAACGGAACCGTGCCAGAACGACGTCGGTCGGACGGCGTGAACTGATAGTGCCGAGGCCGGAAACCGAGCCGGAAATGTGCACCGATTTATTGGTCCCACTCGCAGGCCCATATCTCCGGAAGGCCGAGGCCGATTTCCTCCGGGTATGGTTCGCTGCGTGCAGCCGGAAGGGGAGCAGCGGACGGCACTGAGCAGCCGGAGGTGCGGCGCTGCCCGCCGGAGCTGCAAGCGAAAGGCTGCGCACCGCTTTCCGCTGGCTAACTCGGCGGCCGTCAGGCCGACCGACTCCGCTTCAGCACGGGAGCTGGAGTCGGGCAAGGGGCACCGAAGGGTACCGGAAGGATCACGTTCGGACACCGGGAAGTCGAGTGCCGGGCCGCCGAAAGCGAGCTCGGGGCCCCGGTTTGTCCGTCCCACCCGGAGGCCCATATCTCGAGAAGGCACAGGCCGATTTCCTCCGGGTTTGGCTCGCTGCGTGCGGCCGGACGAGGCGCAGCGAACGGTACCGAGCACTCGGAGGTGCGGCGCTGCCCGCCGGAGGTACAGCGAAAGGCTGCAAACCGCTTTCCGCCTCCTCTCCCCTCGGGCGTGAGACCGACGGTCGTCTGGTTTGCTTCCGCGGCAAGAGCAGGACGAGGGGCACCGAGCGGTACCAGAACAAACCCGGTCGCACACCGGGATGTGGAGTGCCCGGCCCAAACCCGCTACCCCCCCCCCCCCCCAACACCCGAAAGCGAGCCCCGGTTTGTGGATTAAAAGTGAAGCGGCAAAGATTTGTAAAACAGCGTGAAATGATGAACCAGAAGCCCAAAGTAATGGTGGGAATAAAAGTTCCAAAATGTGAAATGGTGAACCAGAAGTTGTGTGAACTGTTTAACCCAAAGTGGCAAAAATGGATTAAAAGGGGTGAAATGATCGACCGCAAAGCAGGGCAAGCATTAAACAAAAGCAGCAGCATTTTTTAAAAAGGGACAAATGGTTTACCAGAATCCCAAAAGAATGCTCAGAGACTTAAGTGCCAAAGGGGAAATGGTTAACCAGTAGCTGGGTGAACTGCTTAACCCAAAGTGGGAAAAAGGATAAAAAAGGGGTGAACTGATCAACCAGAAGTCGACAACAATGTGCGGCGATTAAGTCTGAAAGAGGGAAAGGTTGACCGGAAAGCAGGGAAATGATTAAACAAAAGCAGAAAAATTCAGTAAAAAGGGGCAAGTGGTGAACCAGAAGTTGGGTGAACTGCTTAACCAAAAGTGGGAAAGAGGATTAAAAGGGGAGAAATGTTGAACCAGATGTCGAAAACAATGCGCGGCGATGAAGTCTGAAAGAGGAAAAGGTTGACCGCAAAGCAGGGAAAGGATTAAACAGAAGCAGCAATATCTTTTAAAAAGGGACAAATGGTGAACCAGAATCCCAAAAGAATGCTCAGAGACTTAAGTCCCAAAGGGGCAAATGGTTAACCAGAAGCTGGGTGAACTGTTTAACCAAAAGTGGGAAAAAGGATTAAAATGTTGTGAAATGATTAACCAGAAGGCGAAAGCAAAGTGCGGCGGCGAAGTCCTAAAGGGGAAAAGGTTGACCATAAAGCAGGGAAATGATTAAACAAAAGCAGAAAAATTCAGTAAGAAGGGGCAAATGGTTAACCAGAAGTTGGGTGAACTGCTTAACCAAAAGTGGGAAAAAGGATTAAAAGGGGAGAAATGTTTAACCAGATGTCGAAAACAATGCGCGGCGATGAAGTCTGAAAGAGGAATAGGTCGACCGCAAAGCAGGGAAATGATTAAACAAAAGCAGAAAAATTCAGTAAAAAGGGGCAAATGGTGAACCAGAAGCTGGGTGAACTGCTTAACCAAAAGTGGGAAAAAGGATTAAAAGGGGAGAAATGTTGAACCAGATGTCGAAAACAAGGTGCGGCGATGAAGTCTGAAAGAGGAATAGGTCGACCGCAAAGCAGGGAAAGGTTTAATCAAAAGCAGCAATATCTTTTAAAAAGGGACAAATGGTGAACCAGAATCACAAAAGAATGCTCAGAGACTTAAGTCCCAAAGGGGAAATGGTTAACCAGTAGCTGGGTGAACTGTCCAACCCAAAGTGGGAAAAAGGATTAAAAGGGGTGAAATGATTAACCAGGAGGCTAAAGCAATGTGCCGCGGTGAAGTCCTAAAGGGGAAAAGGTTGACCAGAAAGCAGGGAAAGCATTAAACAAAAGCGGCAACATTTTTTAAAAAGTGGCAAATGGTTAACCAGAATCCCAAAAGAATGCTCAGAGACTTAAGTCCCAAAGGGGAAATGGTGAACCAGAAGCTGGGTGAACTGGTGAACCAAAAGTGGGAAAAAGGATTAAAAGGGGAGAAATGTTTAACCAGAAGGCAAAAGCAAAGTGCGGCGGCGAAGTCCAAAAGGGGAAAAGGTTGACAAGAAAGCAGGGAAATGATTAAACCAAAGCGGAAAAATTCAGTAAAATGGGGCAAATGGTTAACCAGAAGCTGGGTGAAATGGTTAACCAAAAGTGGCAAAAAAAGATTTAAAGGGGAAAAATGATTAACCAGAAGTCGACAACAATGCGCGGCGATGAAGTCTGAAAGGGGAAAAGGTTGACCACATAGCAGGGAAACGATTAAACAAAAGCGGCAAAATTTTTTAAAAAGTGGCAAATGATTAACCAGAATCCCAAAAGAATGCTCAGGGACTAAGTCCCAAAGGGGAAATGGTTAACCAGAAGCTGGGGGAAATGGTTAACCAAAAGTTGCAAAAATGATTAAAAGGGGTGAAATGATTAACCAGGAGGCTGAAGCAATGTGCCGCGGTGAAGTCCTAAAGGGGAAAAGGTTGACCAGAAAGCAGGGAAACGATTAAACAAAAGCGGCAACATTTTTCAAAAAAGTGGCAAATGGTTAACCAGAATCCCAAAAGAATGCTCAGAGACTAAGTCCCAAAGGGGAAATGGTTAACCAGAAGCTGGGGGAAATGGTTAACCAAAAGTTGCAAAAATGATTAAAAGGGGTGAAATGATTAACCAGGAGGCTAAAGCAATGTGCCGCGGTGAAGTCTGAAAGAGGGAAAGGTTGACCAGAAAGCATTAAACAAAAGCGGCAACATTTTAAAAAAATTGGCAAATGATTAACCAGAATCCCAAAAGAATGCTCAGAGACTAAGTCCCAAAGGGGAAATGGTTAACCAGAAGCTGGGGGAAATGGTTAACCAAAAGTTGCAAAAATGATTAAAAGGGGTGAAATGATTAACCAGGAGGCTGAAGCAATGTGCCGCGGTGAAGTCTGAAAGAGGGAAAGGTTGACCAGAAAGCATTAAACAAAAGTGGCAACATTTTTTAAAAAGTGGCAAATGATTAACCAGAATCCCAAAAGAATGCTCAGAGACTAAGTCCCAAAGGGGAAATGGTTAACCAGAAGCTGGGGGAAATGGTTAACCAAAAGTTGCAAAAATGATTAAAAGGGGTGAAATGATTAACCAGGAGGCTGAAGCAATGTGCCGCGGTGAAGTCCTAAAGGGGAAAAGGTTGACCACAAAGCAGGGAAAGCATTAAACAAAAGCGGCAACATTTTTAAAAAAGTGGCAAATGATTAACCAGAATCCCAAAAGAATGCTCAGAGACTAAGTCCCAAAGGGGAAATGGTTAACCAGAAGCTGGGGGAAATGGTTAACCAAAAGTTGCAAAAATGATTAAAAGGGGTGAAATGATTAACCAGGAGGCTAAAGCAATGTGCCGCGGTGAAGTCTGAAAGAGGGAAAGGTTGACCAGAAAGCATTAAACAAAAGTGGCAACATTTTTTTAAAATTGGCAAATGATTAACCAGAATCCCAAAAGAATGCTCAGAGACTAAGTCCCAAAGGGGAAATGGTTAACCAGAAGCTGGGGGAAATGGTTAACCAAAAGTTGCAAAAATGATTAAAAGGGGTGAAATGATCAACCAGAAGTCGAAAACAATGTGCGGCGATGAAGTCCTAAGGGGGAAAAGTTACCCAGAAGGCAGGGAAATGATCAAACGAAAGCAGCCAAAAAATTATTAAAAGAGGGGAACTGATGAACCAAAAGATGAGAAACGGCCCGCAGAGACTAAGTCCAAAACGGGAACTGGTGAACCGGAAATGATTAACCAAAAACGAAGTCCGAAGAGGGAACTGGTAAACCAGAACTCAGAAACCCGATTTTTAAAATTAATTATAAATGGGGAAACGATTGAGCAAAAGGCGGAAATTAAGTCACAGGGACCAGGTCCGAAAGGGCAAGAGGTTACCCCGTAGGGGGCATTCGTCAACTCCATCTGAAAATTTTGGAGGCAAATCTGACCAAAATGCGGAAATCGGACCACACCGCGAGGGGCGCCATTCGACGGGGCAGGGGTAGACGCGTCGAACGGTACCTGAAGGTCCCGGCTGCGACACGTGAGTCCGGAGATATGGCCAGTCAAAGTCTGATGGGAGGTACCGAAGCCGAAAAATCGAAACGCGTTTGCGGCGATTCGGTGTCAGAGAGTCGGTCACGAATTCAAATTCGTCCCGCTGATTCGCCAATTGCCAGCCGGTTCCGGGGGGATTGGCGGGGTACCTGCAGGATAGTAAGAGGTGGCATGTCGAGACTTAGCCTGTTTACCAGACTTGTGTCTAGCGCCTCCAGGTCTGCAGAGACCGACCCGGGCTGCCGCCCAACCGACTTTTAAGCCTTTTGGGAGTGGGAATTTTTCCCATTTTTCCCCA
>NW_027139286.1:122500-127500 GCF_035084215.1 Heptranchias perlo
GGCCGATTTCCTCCGGCTAACTCGGCGGGCAATGTGTCCCCCCCCCACCATCTTCGGCTGATTACCGTGGCTGGACCGGATCAAGGAGCAACGGAACCGTGCCAGAACGACGTCGGTCGGACGGCGTGAACTGATAGTGCCGAGGCCGGAAACCGAGCCGGAAATGTGCACCGATTTATTGGTCCCACTCGCAGGCCCATATCTCCGGAAGGCCGAGGCCGATTTCCTCCGGGTATGGTTCGCTGCGTGCAGCCGGAAGGGGAGCAGCGGACGGCACTGAGCAGCCGGAGGTGCGGTGCTGCCCGCCGGAGCTGCAAGCGAAAGGCTGCGCACCGCTTTCCGCTGGCTAACTCGGCGGCCGTCAGGCCGACCGACTCCGCTTCAGCACGGGAGCTGGAGTCGGGCAAGGGGCACCGAAGGGTACCGGAAGGATCACGTTCGGACACCGGGAAGTCGAGTGCCGGGCCGCCGAAAGCGAGCTCGGGGCCCCGGTTTGTCCGTCCCACCCGGAGGCCCATATCTCGAGAAGGCACAGGCCGATTTCCTCCGGGTTTGGCTCGCTGCGTGCGGCCGGACCAGGCGCAGCGAACGGTACCGAGCACTCGGAGGTGCGGCGCTGCCCGCCGGAGGTACAGCGAAAGGCTGCAAACCGCTTTCCGCCTCCTCTCCCCTCGGGCGTGAGACCGACGGTCGTCTGGTTTGCTTCCGCGGCAAGAGCAGGACGAGGGGCACCGAGCGGTACCAGAACGAACCCGGTCGCACACCGGGATGTGGAGTGCCCGGCCCAAACCCGCTACCCCCCCCCCCCCCCAACACCCGAAAGCGAGCCCCGGTTTGTGGATTAAAAGTGAAGCGGCAAAGATTTGTAAAACAGCGTGAAATGATGAACCAGAAGCCCAAAGTAATGGTGGGAATAAAAGTTCCAAAATGTGAAATGGTGAACCAGAAGTTGTGTGAACTGTTTAACCCAAAGTGGCAAAAATGGATTAAAAGGGGTGAAATGATCGACCGCAAAGCAGGGCAAGCATTAAACAAAAGCAGCAGCATTT
The DNA here is from genome assembly GCF_035084215.1 of Heptranchias perlo. Classification (NCBI taxonomy): domain Eukaryota; kingdom Metazoa; phylum Chordata; class Chondrichthyes; order Hexanchiformes; family Hexanchidae; genus Heptranchias; species Heptranchias perlo. The sequence continues at coordinate 123,550 of NW_027139286.1, forward strand.
TTTAAAAAGGGACAAATGGTTTACCAGAATCCCAAAAGAATGCTCAGAGACTTAAGTGCCAAAGGGGAAATGGTTAACCAGTAGCTGGGTGAACTGCTTAACCCAAAGTGGGAAAAAGGATAAAAAAGGGGTGAACTGATCAACCAGAAGTCGACAACAATGTGCGGCGATTAAGTCTGAAAGAGGGAAAGGTTGACCGGAAAGCAGGGAAATGATTAAACAAAAGCAGAAAAATTCAGTAAAAAGGGGCAAGTGGTGAACCAGAAGTTGGGTGAACTGCTTAACCAAAAGTGGGAAAGAGGATTAAAAGGGGAGAAATGTTGAACCAGATGTCGAAAACAATGCGCGGCGATGAAGTCTGAAAGAGGAAAAGGTTGACCGCAAAGCAGGGAAAGGATTAAACAGAAGCAGCAATATCTTTTAAAAAGGGACAAATGGTGAACCAGAATCCCAAAAGAATGCTCAGAGACTTAAGTCCCAAAGGGGCAAATGGTTAACCAGAAGCTGGGTGAACTGTTTAACCAAAAGTGGGAAAAAGGATTAAAATGTTGTGAAATGATTAACCAGAAGGCGAAAGCAAAGTGCGGCGGCGAAGTCCTAAAGGGGAAAAGGTTGACCATAAAGCAGGGAAATGATTAAACAAAAGCAGAAAAATTCAGTAAGAAGGGGCAAATGGTTAACCAGAAGTTGGGTGAACTGCTTAACCAAAAGTGGGAAAAAGGATTAAAAGGGGAGAAATGTTTAACCAGATGTCGAAAACAATGCGCGGCGATGAAGTCTGAAAGAGGAATAGGTCGACCGCAAAGCAGGGAAATGATTAAACAAAAGCAGAAAAATTCAGTAAAAAGGGGCAAATGGTGAACCAGAAGCTGGGTGAACTGCTTAACCAAAAGTGGGAAAAAGGATTAAAAGGGGAGAAATGTTGAACCAGATGTCGAAAACAAGGTGCGGCGATGAAGTCTGAAAGAGGAATAGGTCGACCGCAAAGCAGGGAAAGGTTTAATCAAAAGCAGCAATATCTTTTAAAAAGGGACAAATGGTGAACCAGAATCACAAAAGAATGCTCAGAGACTTAAGTCCCAAAGGGGAAATGGTTAACCAGTAGCTGGGTGAACTGTCCAACCCAAAGTGGGAAAAAGGATTAAAAGGGGTGAAATGATTAACCAGGAGGCTAAAGCAATGTGCCGCGGTGAAGTCCTAAAGGGGAAAAGGTTGACCAGAAAGCAGGGAAAGCATTAAACAAAAGCGGCAACATTTTTTAAAAAGTGGCAAATGGTTAACCAGAATCCCAAAAGAATGCTCAGAGACTTAAGTCCCAAAGGGGAAATGGTGAACCAGAAGCTGGGTGAACTGGTGAACCAAAAGTGGGAAAAAGGATTAAAAGGGGAGAAATGTTTAACCAGAAGGCAAAAGCAAAGTGCGGCGGCGAAGTCCAAAAGGGGAAAAGGTTGACAAGAAAGCAGGGAAATGATTAAACCAAAGCGGAAAAATTCAGTAAAATGGGGCAAATGGTTAACCAGAAGCTGGGTGAAATGGTTAACCAAAAGTGGCAAAAAAAGATTTAAAGGGGAAAAATGATTAACCAGAAGTCGACAACAATGCGCGGCGATGAAGTCTGAAAGGGGAAAAGGTTGACCACATAGCAGGGAAACGATTAAACAAAAGCGGCAAAATTTTTTAAAAAGTGGCAAATGATTAACCAGAATCCCAAAAGAATGCTCAGGGACTAAGTCCCAAAGGGGAAATGGTTAACCAGAAGCTGGGGGAAATGGTTAACCAAAAGTTGCAAAAATGATTAAAAGGGGTGAAATGATTAACCAGGAGGCTGAAGCAATGTGCCGCGGTGAAGTCCTAAAGGGGAAAAGGTTGACCAGAAAGCAGGGAAACGATTAAACAAAAGCGGCAACATTTTTCAAAAAAGTGGCAAATGGTTAACCAGAATCCCAAAAGAATGCTCAGAGACTAAGTCCCAAAGGGGAAATGGTTAACCAGAAGCTGGGGGAAATGGTTAACCAAAAGTTGCAAAAATGATTAAAAGGGGTGAAATGATTAACCAGGAGGCTAAAGCAATGTGCCGCGGTGAAGTCTGAAAGAGGGAAAGGTTGACCAGAAAGCATTAAACAAAAGCGGCAACATTTTAAAAAAATTGGCAAATGATTAACCAGAATCCCAAAAGAATGCTCAGAGACTAAGTCCCAAAGGGGAAATGGTTAACCAGAAGCTGGGGGAAATGGTTAACCAAAAGTTGCAAAAATGATTAAAAGGGGTGAAATGATTAACCAGGAGGCTGAAGCAATGTGCCGCGGTGAAGTCTGAAAGAGGGAAAGGTTGACCAGAAAGCATTAAACAAAAGTGGCAACATTTTTTAAAAAGTGGCAAATGATTAACCAGAATCCCAAAAGAATGCTCAGAGACTAAGTCCCAAAGGGGAAATGGTTAACCAGAAGCTGGGGGAAATGGTTAACCAAAAGTTGCAAAAATGATTAAAAGGGGTGAAATGATTAACCAGGAGGCTGAAGCAATGTGCCGCGGTGAAGTCCTAAAGGGGAAAAGGTTGACCACAAAGCAGGGAAAGCATTAAACAAAAGCGGCAACATTTTTAAAAAAGTGGCAAATGATTAACCAGAATCCCAAAAGAATGCTCAGAGACTAAGTCCCAAAGGGGAAATGGTTAACCAGAAGCTGGGGGAAATGGTTAACCAAAAGTTGCAAAAATGATTAAAAGGGGTGAAATGATTAACCAGGAGGCTAAAGCAATGTGCCGCGGTGAAGTCTGAAAGAGGGAAAGGTTGACCAGAAAGCATTAAACAAAAGTGGCAACATTTTTTTAAAATTGGCAAATGATTAACCAGAATCCCAAAAGAATGCTCAGAGACTAAGTCCCAAAGGGGAAATGGTTAACCAGAAGCTGGGGGAAATGGTTAACCAAAAGTTGCAAAAATGATTAAAAGGGGTGAAATGATCAACCAGAAGTCGAAAACAATGTGCGGCGATGAAGTCCTAAGGGGGAAAAGTTACCCAGAAGGCAGGGAAATGATCAAACGAAAGCAGCCAAAAAATTATTAAAAGAGGGGAACTGATGAACCAAAAGATGAGAAACGGCCCGCAGAGACTAAGTCCAAAACGGGAACTGGTGAACCGGAAATGATTAACCAAAAACGAAGTCCGAAGAGGGAACTGGTAAACCAGAACTCAGAAACCCGATTTTTAAAATTAATTATAAATGGGGAAACGATTGAGCAAAAGGCGGAAATTAAGTCACAGGGACCAGGTCCGAAAGGGCAAGAGGTTACCCCGTAGGGGGCATTCGTCAACTCCATCTGAAAATTTTGGAGGCAAATCTGACCAAAATGCGGAAATCGGACCACACCGCGAGGGGCGCCATTCGACGGGGCAGGGGTAGACGCGTCGAACGGTACCTGAAGGTCCCGGCTGCGACACGTGAGTCCGGAGATATGGCCAGTCAAAGTCTGATGGGAGGTACCGAAGCCGAAAAATCGAAACGCGTTTGCGGCGATTCGGTGTCAGAGAGTCGGTCACGAATTCAAATTCGTCCCGCTGATTCGCCAATTGCCAGCCGGTTCCGGGGGGATTGGCGGGGTACCTGCAGGATAGTAAGAGGTGGCATGTCGAGACTTAGCCTGTTTACCAGACTTGTGTCTAGCGCCTCCAGGTCTGCAGAGACCGACCCGGGCTGCCGCCCAACCGACTTTTAAGCCTTTTGGGAGTGGGAATTTTTCCCATTTTTCCCCATTTTTCGGGTTTTTTGGTCGGGCTTGAAAACGGCGGCCCCGAGGCCTCCCGGGGCTGGCGGGCTTCGGCTCCCTTGCGAGAGGGTCCGAATTCCACCCGTTTAAGCCCAGAAAGGAGTTCGGAAGTCAGTCGGTCGAGGGAACCCCTTCGGAAGTCCGACGGGGATGGATTCGGCCGGCGTTTCGGATCTCCGGTCAG
>NW_027139286.1:145000-152500 GCF_035084215.1 Heptranchias perlo
GTGACAGCGAAAGGCTGCGCACCCCTTTCCGCCTGCTAACTCGGCGTCCGTGAGACCGACCGACTCCGCTTTAGCACCGGAGCTAGAGTGGGGCAAGGGGCACCGAAGGGTACCGGAACGATGACGTTCGCACACCGGGAAGTCGAGTGCCGGGCCGCCGAAAGCGAGCAGGGTGCCACCGCTCGGGGCCCCGGTTTGTCCGTCCCACCCGGAGGCCCATATCTCCGGAAGGCACAGGCCGATTTCCTCCGGGTATGGCTCGTTGTGTGCGGCCGGACCAGGCGCAGCGGACGGTACCGAGCACTCGGAGGTCGGGCGCTGCCCGCCGGAGGTACAGCGAAAGGCTGCAAACCACTTTCCGCCGCCTCCCTCCGCGGGCGTGAGACCGACGGTCGTCGGGTTTAGTTCCGCGGCTAGAGCAGGACGAGGGGCAGCGAACGGTACCGGAACGAACCCGGTCGCACACCGGGAAGTCGAGTGCCGGGTCTCGAAACGGAGCCGGGTCGGCCCAGTTTAAAACGGAGAAGAGAGTGCTGCCCTCTGCGGGTGAAAACATGGAAGTACGTTGGTTAATGATTTCCAGTTCACCCCGCTTGGTCAGGCCCACTCGGAGGCGGATAACTCCGGAACGCCGAGGCCGATTTCCTCCGGGTATGGCTCGTTGCGTGCGGCAGGAGGAGGCGCAGCGTTCGGTACCGAGCACTCGGAGGTGCGGTGCTGCCCGCCGGAGTGACAGCGAAAGGCTGCGCACCCCTTTCCGCCTGCTAACTCGGCGTCCGTGAGACCGACCGACTCCGCTTTAGCACCGGAGCTAGAGTGGGGCAAGGGGCACCGAAGGGTACCGGAACGATGACGTTCGCACACCGGGAAGTCGAGTGCCGGGCCGCCGAAAGCGAGCAGGGTGCCACCGCTCGGGGCCCCGGTTTGTCCGTCCCACCCGGAGGCCCATATCTCCGGAAGGCACAGGCCGATTTCCTCCGGGTATGGCTCGTTGCGTGCGGCCGGACCAGGCGCAGCGGACGGTACCGAGCACTCGGAGGTCGGGCGCTGCCCGCCGGAGGTACAGCGAAAGGCTGCAAACCACTTTCCGCCGCCTCCCTCCGCGGGCGTGAGACCGACGGTCGTCGGGTTTGTTTCCGCGGCTAGAGCAGGACGAGGGGCAGCGAACGGTACCGGAAGGAACCCGGTCGCACACCGGGAAGTCGACTAGCGGGCCGCCGAAAGCGAGCACGGGGCCCCGGTTTGTCCGTCCCACCCGGAGGCCCATATCTCTGGAAGGCACAGGCCGATTTCCACCGGGTATGGCTCGTTGTGTGCGGCAGGACCAGGCGCAGCGGACGGTACCGAGCACTCGGAGGTCGGGCGCTGCCCGCCGGAGGTACAGCGAAAGGCTGCAAACCACTTTCCGCCACCTCCCTCCGCGGGCGTGAGACCGACGGTCGTCGGGTTTGTCTCCGCGGCTAGAGCAGGACGAGGGGCAGCGAACGGTACCGGAACGAACCCGGTCGCACACCGGGAAGTCGACCAGCGGGCCGCCGAAAGCGTGCTCGGGTCCCCGGTTTGTCTGTCCCACCCGGAGGCTGATATCTGAGGAAGTCCGAGGCCGATTTCCTCCGGCTAACTCGGCGGGCAATGTGTCCCCCCCCCACCATCTTCGGCTGATTACCGTGGCTGGACCGGATCAAGGAGCAACGGAACCGTGCCAGAACGACGTCGGTCGGACGGCGTGAACTGATAGTGCCGAGGCCGGAAACCGAGCCGGAAATGTGCACCGATTTATTGGTCCCACTCGCAGGCCCATATCTCCGGAAGGCCGAGGCCGATTTCCTCCGGGTATGGTTCGCTGCGTGCAGCCGGAAGGGGAGCAGCGGACGGCACTGAGCAGCCGGAGGTGCGGCGCTGCCCGCCGGAGCTGCAAGCGAAAGGCTGCGCACCGCTTTCCGCTGGCTAACTCGGCGGCCGTCAGGCCGACCGACTCCGCTTCAGCACGGGAGCTGGAGTCGGGCAAGGGGCACCGAAGGGTACCGGAAGGATCACGTTCGGACACCGGGAAGTCGAGTGCCGGGCCGCCGAAAGCGAGCTCGGGGCCCCGGTTTGTCCGTCCCACCCGGAGGCCCATATCTCGAGAAGGCACAGGCCGATTTCCTCCGGGTTTGGCTCGCTGCGTGCGGCCGGACGAGGCGCAGCGAACGGTACCGAGCACTCGGAGGTGCGGCGCTGCCCGCCGGAGGTACAGCGAAAGGCTGCAAACCGCTTTCCGCCTCCTCTCCCCTCGGGCGTGAGACCGACGGTCGTCTGGTTTGCTTCCGCGGCAAGAGCAGGACGAGGGGCACCGAGCGGTACCAGAACGAACCCGGTCGCACACCGGGATGTGGAGTGCCCGGCCCAAACCCGCTACCCCCCCCCCCCCCCCCCAACACCCGAAAGCGAGCCCCGGTTTGTGGATTAAAAGTGAAGCGGCAAAGATTTGTAAAACAGCGTGAAATGATGAACCAGAAGCCCAAAGTAATGGTGGGAATAAAAGTTCCAAAATGTGAAATGGTGAACCAGAAGTTGTGTGAACTGTTTAACCCAAAGTGGCAAAAATGGATTAAAAGGGGTGAAATGATCGACCGCAAAGCAGGGCAAGCATTAAACAAAAGCAGCAGCATTTTTTAAAAAGGGACAAATGGTTTACCAGAATCCCAAAAGAATGCTCAGAGACTTAAGTCCCAAAGGGGAAATGGTTAACCAGTAGCTGGGTGAACTGCTTAACCCAAAGTGGGAAAAAGGATAAAAAAGGGGTGAACTGATCAACCAGAAGTCGACAACAATGTGCGGCGATTAAGTCTGAAAGAGGGAAAGGTTGACCGGAAAGCAGGGAAATGATTAAACAAAAGCAGAAAAATTCAGTAAAAAGGGGCAAGTGGTGAACCAGAAGTTGGGTGAACTGCTTAACCAAAAGTGGGAAAGAGGATTAAAAGGGGAGAAATGTTGAACCAGATGTCGAAAACAATGCGCGGCGATGAAGTCTGAAAGAGGAAAAGGTTGACCGCAAAGCAGGGAAAGGATTAAACAGAAGCAGCAATATCTTTTAAAAAGGGACAAATGGTGAACCAGAATCCCAAAAGAATGCTCAGAGACTTAAGTCCCAAAGGGGCAAATGGTTAACCAGAAGCTGGGTGAACTGTTTAACCAAAAGTGGGAAAAAGGATTAAAATGTTGTGAAATGATTAACCAGAAGGCGAAAGCAAAGTGCGGCGGCGAAGTCCTAAAGGGGAAAAGGTTGACCATAAAGCAGGGAAATGATTAAACAAAAGCGGAAAAATTCAGTAAGAAGGGGCAAATGGTTAACCAGAAGTTGGGTGAACTGCTTAACCAAAAGTGGGAAAAAGGATTAAAAGGGGAGAAATGTTTAACCAGATGTCGAAAACAATGCGCGGCGATGAAGTCTGAAAGAGGAATAGGTCGACCGCAAAGCAGGGAAATGATTAAACAAAAGCAGAAAAATTCAGTAAAAAGGGGCAAATGGTGAACCAGAAGCTGGGTGAACTGCTTAACCAAAAGTGGGAAAAAGGATTAAAAGGGGAGAAATGTTGAACCAGATGTCGAAAACAAGGTGCGGCGATGAAGTCTGAAAGAGGAATAGGTCGACCGCAAAGCAGGGAAAGGTTTAATCAAAAGCAGCAATATCTTTTAAAAAGGGACAAATGGTGAACCAGAATCACAAAAGAATGCTCAGAGACTTAAGTCCCAAAGGGGAAATGGTTAACCAGTAGCTGGGTGAACTGTCCAACCCAAAGTGGGAAAAAGGATTAAAAGGGGTGAAATGATTAACCAGGAGGCTAAAGCAATGTGCCGCGGTGAAGTCCTAAAGGGGAAAAGGTTGACCAGAAAGCAGGGAAAGCATTAAACAAAAGCGGCAACATTTTTTAAAAAGTGGCAAATGGTTAACCAGAATCCCAAAAGAATGCTCAGAGACTTAAGTCCCAAAGGGGAAATGGTGAACCAGAAGCTGGGTGAACTGGTGAACCAAAAGTGGGAAAAAGGATTAAAAGGGGAGAAATGATTAACCAGGAGGCTGAAGCAATGTGCCGCGGTGAAGTCCTAAAGGGTAAAAGGTTGACAAGAAAGCAGGGAAATGATTAAACCAAAGCGGAAAAATTCAGTATAATGGGGCAAATGGTTAACCAGAAGCTGGGTGAAATGGTTAACCAAAAGTGGCAAAAAAAGATTTAAAGGGGAAAAATGATTAACCAGAAGTCGACAACAATGCTCGGCGATGAAGTCTGAAAGGGGAAAAGGTTGACCAGAAAGCAGGGAAACGATTAAACAAAAGCGGCAACATTTTTTAAAAAGTGGCAAATGGTTAACCAGAATCCCAAAAGAATGCTCAGAGACTAAGTCCCAAAGGGGAAATGGTTAACCAGAAGCTGGGGGAAATGGTTAACCAAAAGTTGCAAAAATGATTAAAAGGGGTGAAATGATTAACCAGGAGGCTGAAGCAATGTGCCGCGGTGAAGTCCTAAAGGGGAAAAGGTTGACCACAAAGCAGGGAAAGCATTAAACAAAAGCGGCAACATTTTTTAAAAATTGGCAAATGATTAACCAGAATCCCAAAAGAATGCTCAGAGACTAAGTCCCAAAGGGGAAATGGTTAACCAGAAGCAGGGGGAAATGGTTAACCAAAAGTTGCAAAAATGATTAAAAGGGGTGAAATGATTAACCAGGAGGCTGAAGCAATGTGCCGCGGTGAAGTCCTAAAGGGGAAAAGGTTGACCACAAAGCAGGGAAAGCATTAAACAAAAGCGGCAACATTTTTAAAAAAGTGGCAAATGATTAACCAGAATCCCAAAAGAATGCTCAGAGACTAAGTCCCAAAGGGGAAATGGTTAACCAGAAGCTGGGGGAAATGGTTAACCAAAAGTTGCAAAAATGATTAAAAGGGGTGAAATGATTAACCAGGAGGCTAAAGCAATGTGCCGCGGTGAAGTCTGAAAGAGGGAAAGGTTGACCAGAAAGCATTAAACAAAAGTGGCAACATTTTAAAATAATTGGCAAATGGTTAACCAGAATCCCAAAAGAATGCTCAGAGACTAAGTCCCAAAGGGGAAATGGTTAACCAGAAGCTGGGGGAAATGGTTAACCAAAAGTTGCAAAAATGATTAAAAGGGGTGAAATGATTAACCAGGAGGCTAAAGCAATGTGCCGCGGTGAAGTCCTAAAGGGGAAAAGGTTGACCAGAAAGCAGGGAAAGCATTAAACAAAAGCGGCAACATTTTTTAAAAAGTGGCAAATGGTTAACCAGAATCCCAAAAGAATGCTCAGAGACCAAGTCCCAAAGGGGAAATGGTTAACCAGAAGCTGGGGGAAATGGTTAACCAAAAGTTGCAAAAATGATTAAAAGGGGTGAAATGATTAACCAGGAGGCTGAAGCAATGTGCCGCGGTGAAGTCTGAAAGAGGGAAAGGTTGACCAGAAAGCATTAAACAAAAGTGGCAACATTTTTTAAAAATTGGCAAATGGTTAACCAGAATCCCAAAAGAATGCTCACAGACTAAGTCCCAAAGGGGAAATGGTTAACCAGAAGCTGGGTGAAATGGTTAACCAAAAGTTACAAAAATGATTAAAAGGGGTGAAATGATCAACCAGAAGTCGAAAACAATGTGCGGCGATGAAGTCCTAAGGTGGAAAAGTTACCCAGAAGGCAGGGAAATGATCAAACGAAAGCAGCCAAAAAATTATTAAAAGAGGGGAACTGATGAACCAAAAGATGAGAAACGGCCCGCAGAGACTAAGTCCAAAACGGGAACTGGTGAACCGGAAATGATTAACCAAAAACTAAGTCCGAAGAGGGAACTGGTAAACCAGAACTGAGTAACCCGATTTTTAAAATTAATTATAAATGGGGAAACGATTGAGCAAAAGGCGGAAATTAAGTCACAGGGACCAGGTCCGAAAGGGCAAGAGGTTACCCCGTAGGGGGCATTCGTCAACTCAATCTGAAAATTTTGGAGGCAAATCTGACCAAAATGCGGAAATCGGACCACACCGCGAGGGGCGCCATTCGACGGGGCAGGGGTAGACGCGTCGAACGGTGCCTGAAGGTCCCGGCTGCGACACGTGAGTCCGGAGATATGGCCAGTCAAAGTCTGATGGGAGGTACCGAAGCCGAAAAATCGAAACGCGTTTGCGGCGATTCGGTGTCAGAAAGTCGGTCACGAATTCAAATTCGTCCCGCTGATTCGCCAATTGCCAGCCGGTTCCGGGGGGATTGGCGGGGTACCTGCAGGATAGTAAGAGGTGGCATGTCGAGACTTAGCCTGTTTACCAGACTTGTGTCCAGCGCCTCCAGGTCTGCAGAGACCGACCCGGGCTGCCGCCCAACCGACTTTTAAGCCTTTTGGGAGTGGGAATTTTTCCCATTTTTCCCCATTTTTCGGGTTTTTTGGTCGGGCTTGAAAACGGCGGCCCCGAGGCCTCCCGGGGCTGGCGGGCTTCGGCTCCCTTGCGAGAGGGTCCGAATTCCACCCGTTTAAGCCCAGAAAGGAGTTCGGAAGTCAGTCGGTCGAGGGAACCCCTTCGGAAGTCCGACGGGGATGGATTCGGCCGGCGTTTCGGATCTCCGGTCAGAGGATTCCCCCCCTGGGCGGGGGGGTGCGAGTAGCTGCCGGCAAACGGTCCCTTGCACTTGTGGCACAAAAAGTCCGAGCACAGGTTAATGAGTTGGCCGCGGAAGCCCCTATGCCGAAATGAGAAAGCCCCCGTTGCGGGGATTTAGTGACGCATCTGCGGCCGGAGGTGGGAGGCCGTCCTGCCGAATTGACACTTGTCATTCGGGCACCTAGGGATTGGTCGGGTACCCGGAGATTTTCGAGAACACGATTTTCAGAGCTTTCTCTGACAGCCCAGGTGCACTTTAAGAGTGCCTGAAAAAGTGACACTTGGCAAAAGGCTCTCAATTTCAAAGCGGAGACCTTTACAAGAGCACTCGGAAGTCACCTGTCAGCATTTAAAGCTACATCAGGCGGCAATTTTCGAACTCTTTGTCAGTCTGAAATCGTGTTGAGCCTCGACAGCGTCGGGCTCAGGCAGGAGGAGCTTGCCAGCAGAGAGAGGCTCACCATGGATTGCTGGTGGATGCTTTTCGAAAACATATACACATTATATTATATTATAATAATATAAAGAAAAAAAAGAGTTTCTCAAAATCTCTGTGACACTTTGCAGATTTTTTTGAAAGCCAATAAAGAGAACTCTTTAACTTGAAAGTCACCTGTGCCGGCATAGCGATGACTTTTAAAACAGGTTGACACTTTCGAGCCGCGGCGGCTCTGAATCACCCCAGACACCAAGTGTGTTTGTGGGCAAGGCACCGCGGCCGGTGGGCTGCTTTTATAATAACGGGCACGCAGACTTTTTGAGAGGAATCGGTACTCTCTTCCGATCGATTTGGCGACTCGCGTCCGACATGGGAGGGCCCGAGCGGTCCAGCCAAGGCTGGTGTTCAGGCTCGTCAGG
>NW_027139286.1:162500-172500 GCF_035084215.1 Heptranchias perlo
GGGTGAGCTTTTAATTCGGCAGGAGGCATGTGGGGCCCTGGAGAACTCATCAACCTGTCAGTCAATGAGTTGTCACCAATGCAGTTGGTTAATGAGTTGCCAAATGTAAAGTTGGTTAATGAGTTGCCAAATATAAATTTGGTTAATGAGTTGCCACTTCAACTTTTCACTGCGGTTGGTTACAGTTAGTGTTCTCGGGCTTAATAGTCGCCCAAGGGGGTGTATAGCGGTCGATGGCCGTTGTGGAGTGCGTTTATTGTGGGTTGATTTTGACTTTGCCTGGCTGGTGGAATTTGTGGGAGGCAGGCAAGGGGATTGGTGTGGGTTGGTTGGCCGGAAGGGAGCTGCTTGCATTGGGGTGTTATCCTGACTTTGTTTCGCTGGTGAGAGTAGGCAGCGGCAGGCAGGCAAGCGGAATGTCGTGTGGGGTGCAGTGAGAGGTTGGAATGACACTGCTTTGCAGCTGACCATGTGCCCTGATTTGTGACGCCCGTTTGGAGGATGATATCTCAGGAAGGCCGAGGCCGATTTCCTCCGGGTATGGCTCGTTGCGTGCGGCAGGAGGAGGCGCAGCGTACGGTACCGAGCACTGGGAGGTGCGATGCTGCCCGCCGGAGTGACAGCGAAAGGCTGCGCACCGCTTTCCGCCTGCTAACTCGGCGTCCGTGAGACCGACCGACTTCGCTTTACCGCCGGAGCTAGAGTGGGGCAAGGGGCACGGTTGGGTACCGGAACGATCACGTTCGCACACCGGGAAGTCGAGTGCCGGGTCTCGAAACGGAGCCGGGTCGGCCCAATTTAAAACGGAGAATAGAGTGCTGCCCTCTGCGGGTGAAAACCTGGAAGTACGTTGGTTAATGATTTCCAGTTCACCCCGCTTGGTCAGGCCCACTCGGAGGCGGATAACTCCGGAACGCCGAGGCCGATTTCCTCCGGGTATGGCTCGTTGCGTGCGGCAGGAGGCGGCGCAGCGTACGGTACCGAGCACTCGGAGATGCGGTGCTGCCCGCCGGAGTGACAGCGAAAGGCTGCGCACCGCTTTCCGCCTGGTAACTCGGCGTCCGTGAGACCGACCGACTCCGCTTTAGCACCGGAGCTAGAGTGGGGCAAGGGGCACCGAAGGGTACCGGAACGATCACGTTCGCATACCGGGAAGTCGAGTGACGGGCCGCTGAAAGCGAGCAGGGTGCCACCGCTCGGGGCCCCGGTTTGTCCGTCCCACCCGGAGGCCCATATCTCCGGAAGGCACAGGCCGATTTCCTCCGGGTATGGCTCGTTGTGTGCGGCCGGACCAGGCGCAGCGGACGGTACCGAGCACTGGGAGGTGCGATGCTGCCCGCCGGAGTGACAGCGAAAGGCTGCGCACCGCTTTCCGCCTGCTAACTCGGCGTCCGTGAGACCGACCGACTCCGCTTTACCGCCGGAGCTAGAGTGGGGCAAGGGGCACGGTTGAGTACCGGAAGGATGACGTTCGCACACCGGGAAGTCGAGTGCCGGGCCGCTGAAAGCGAGCAGGGTGCCACCGACTCGTCGGGCCCACTCGGAGGCTGATATCTCAGGAAGGCCGAGGCCGATTTCCTCCGGGTATGGCTCGTTGCGTGCGGCAGGAGGCGGCGCAGCGTACGGTACCGAGCACTGGGAGGTGCGATGCTGCCCGCCGGAGTGACAGCGAAAGGCTGCGCACCGCTTTCCGCCTGCTAACTCGGCGTCCGTGAGACCGACCGACTTCGCTTTACCGCCGGAGCTAGAGTGGGGCAAGGGGCACGGTTGGGTACCGGAACGATCACGTTCGCACACCGGGAAGTCGAGTGCCGGGTCTCGAAACGGAGCCGGGTCGGCCCAATTTAAAACGGAGAATAGAGTGCTGCCCTCTGCGGGTGAAAACCTGGAAGTACGTTGGTTAATGATTTCCAGTTCACCCCGCTTGGTCAGGCCCACTCGGAGGCGGATAACTCCGGAACGCCGAGGCCGATTTCCTCCGGGTATGGCTCGTTGCGTGCGGCAGGAGGCGGCGCAGCGTACGGTACCGAGCACTCGGAGATGCGGTGCAGCCCGCCGGAGTGACAGCGAAAGGCTGCGCACCGCTTTCCGCCTGCTAACTCGGCGTCCGTGAGACCGACCGACTTCGCTTTACCGCCGGAGCTAGAGTGGGGCAAGGGGCACGGTTGAGTACCGGAAGGATGACGTTCGCACACCGGGAAGTCGAGTGCCGGGCCGCTGAAAGCGAGCTCGGGGCCCCGGTTTGTCCGTCCCACCCGGAGGCCCATATCTCCGGAAGGCAAAGGCCGATTTCCACCGGGTATGGCTCGTTGTGTGCGGCCGGACCAGGCGCAGCGGACGGTACCGAGCACTCGGAGGTGCGGCGCTGCCCGCCGGAGTGACAGCGAAAGGCTGCGCACCGCTTTCCGCCTGGTAACTCGGCGTCTGTGAGACCGACCGACTCCGCTTTACCGCCGGAGCTAGAGTGGGGCAAGGGGCACCGTTGGGTACCGGAACGATCACGTTCGCACACCGGGAAGTCGAGTGCCGGGCCGCTGAAAGCGAGTAGGGTGCCACCGCTCGGGGCCCCGGTTTGTCCGTCCCACCCGGAGGCCCATATCTCCGGAAGGCACAGGCCGATTTCCTCCGGGTATGGCTCGTTGTGTGCGGCCGGACCAGGCGCAGCGGACGGTACCGAGCACTCGGAGGTCCGGCGCTGCCCGCCGGAGGTACAGCGAAAGGCTGCAAACCACTTTCCGCCGCCACCCTCCGCGGGCGTGAGACCGACGGTCATCGGGTTTGGTTCCGCGGCTCGAGCAGGACGAGGGGCAGCGAACGGTACCGGAACGAACCCGGTCGCACACCGGGAAGTCGAGTGCCGGGTCTCGAAACGGAGCCGGGTCGGCCCAGTTTAAAACGGAGAAGAGAGTGCTGCCCTCTGCGGGTGAAAACCTGGAAGTACGTTGGTTAATGATTTCCAGTTCACCCCGCTTGGTCAGGCCCACTCGGAGGCGGATAACTCCGGAACGCCGAGGCCGATTTCCTGCGGGTATGGCTCGTTGCGTGCGGCAGGAGGCGGCGCAGCGTACGGTACCGAGCACTCGGAGGTGCGGTGCTGCCCGCCGGAGTGACAGCGAAAGGCTGCGCACCGCTTTCCGCCTGCTAACTCGGCGTCCGTGAGACCGACCGACTCCGCTTTAGCACCGGAGCTAGAGTGGGGCAAGGGGCACCGAAGGGTACCGGAACGATGACGTTCGCACACCGGGAAGTCGAGTGCCGGGCCGCCGAAAGCGAGCAGGGTGCCACCGCTCGGGGCCCCGGTTTGTCCGTCCCACCCGGAGGCCCATATCTCCGGAAGGCACAGGCCGATTTCCACCGGGTATGGCTCGTTGTGTGCGGCCGGACCAGGCGCAGCGGATGGTACCGAGCACTCGGAGGTCGGGCGCTGCCCGCCGGAGGTACAGCGAAAGGCTGCAAACCACTTTCCGCCGCCTCCCTCCGCGGGCGTGAGACCGACGGTCGTCGGGTTTGTTTCCCCGGCTAGAGCAGGACGAGGGGCAGCGAACGGTACCGGAACGAACCCGGTCGCACACCGGGAAGTCGACTAGCGGGCCGCCGAAAGCGAGCACGGGGCCCCGGTTTGTCCGTCCCACCCGGAGGCCCATATCTCTGGAAGGCACAGGCCGATTTCCACCGGGTATGGCTCGTTGTGTGCGGCAGGACCAGGCGCAGCGGACGGTACCGAGCACTCGGAGGTCGGGCGCTGCCCGCCGGAGGTACAGCGAAAGGCTGCAAACCACTTTCCGCCGCCTCCCTCCGCGGGCGTGAGACCGACGGTCGTCGGGTTTGGTTCCGCGGCTAGAGCAGGACGAGGGGCAGCGAACGGTACCGGAACGAACCCGGTCGCACACCGGGAAGTCGAGTGCCGGGTCTCGAAACGGAGCCGGGTCGGCCCAGTTTAAAACGGAGAAGAGAGTGCTGCCCTCTGCGGGTGAAAACCTGGAAGTACGTTGGTTAATGATTTCCAGTTCACCCCGCTTGGTCAGGCCCACTCGGAGGCGGATAACTCCGGAACGCCGAGGCCGATTTCCTCCGGGTCTGGCTCGTTGCGTGCGGCAGGAGGCGGCGCAGCGTACGGTACCGAGCACTCGGAGATGCGGTGCAGCCCGCCGGAGTGACAGCGAAAGGCTGCGCACCGCTTTCCGCCTGGTAACTCGGCGTCCGTGAGACCGACCGACTCCGCTTTAGCACCGGAGCTAGAGTGGGGCAAGGGGCACGGTTGGGTACCGGAAGGATGACGTTCGCACACCGGGAAGTCGAGTGCCGGGCCGCCGAAAGCGAGCACGGGGTCCCGGTTTGTCCGTCCCACCCGGAGGCCCATATCTCCGGAAGGCACAGGCCGATTTCCTCCGGGTATGGCTCGTTGCGTGCGGCCGGACCAGGCGCAGCGGACGGTACCGAGCACTCGGAGGTCGGGCGCTGCCCGCCGGAGGTACAGCGAAAGGCTGCAAACCACTTTCCGCCGCCTCCCTCCGCGGGCGTGAGACCGACGGTCGTCGGGTTTGTTTCCGCGGCTAGAGCAGGACGAGGGGCAGCGAACGGTACCGGAAGGAACCCGGTCGCACACCGGGAAGTCGACTAGCGGGCCGCCGAAAGCGAGCACGGGGCCCCGGTTTGTCCGTCCCACCCGGAGGCCCATATCTCTGGAAGGCACAGGCCGATTTCCACCGGGTATGGCTCGTTGTGTGCGGCAGGACCAGGCGCAGCGGACGGTACCGAGCACTCGGAGGTCGGGCGCTGCCCGCCGGAGGTACAGCGAAAGGCTGCAAACCACTTTCCGCCACCTCCCTCCGCGGGCGTGAGACCGACGGTCGTCGGGTTTGTCTCCGCGGCTAGAGCAGGACGAGGGGCAGCGAACGGTACCGGAACGAACCCGGTCGCACACCGGGAAGTCGACCAGCGGGCCGCCGAAAGCGTGCTCGGGTCCCCGGTTTGTCTGTCCCACCCGGAGGCTGATATCTGAGGAAGTCCGAGGCCGATTTCCTCCGGCTAACTCGGCGGGCAATGTGTCCCCCCCCCACCATCTTCGGCTGATTACCGTGGCTGGACCGGATCAAGGAGCAACGGAACCGTGCCAGAACGACGTCGGTCGGACGGCGTGAACTGATAGTGCCGAGGCCGGAAACCGAGCCGGAAATGTGCACCGATTTATTGGTCCCACTCGCAGGCCCATATCTCCGGAAGGCCGAGGCCGATTTCCTCCGGGTATGGTTCGCTGCGTGCAGCCGGAAGGGGAGCAGCGGACGGCACTGAGCAGCCGGAGGTGCGGCGCTGCCCGCCGGAGCTGCAAGCGAAAGGCTGCGCACCGCTTTCCGCTGGCTAACTCGGCGGCCGTCAGGCCGACCGACTCCGCTTCAGCACGGGAGCTGGAGTCGGGCAAGGGGCACCGAAGGGTACCGGAAGGATCACGTTCGGACACCGGGAAGTCGAGTGCCGGGCCGCCGAAAGCGAGCTCGGGGCCCCGGTTTGTCCGTCCCACCCGGAGGCCCATATCTCGAGAAGGCACAGGCCGATTTCCTCCGGGTTTGGCTCGCTGCGTGCGGCCGGACGAGGCGCAGCGAACGGTACCGAGCACTCGGAGGTGCGGCGCTGCCCGCCGGAGGTACAGCGAAAGGCTGCAAACCGCTTTCCGCCTCCTCTCCCCTCGGGCGTGAGACCGACGGTCGTCTGGTTTGCTTCCGCGGCAAGAGCAGGACGAGGGGCACCGAGCGGTACCAGAACGAACCCGGTCGCACACCGGGATGTCGAGTGCCCGGCCCAAACCCGCTACCCCCCCCCCACCCGAAAGCGAGCCACGGTTTGTGGATTAAAAGTGAAGCGGCAAAGATTTGTAAAACAGCGTGAAATGATGAACCAGAAGCCCAAAGTAATGGTGGGAATAAAAGTTCCGAAATGTGAAATGGTGAACCAGAAGTTGTGTGAACTGTTTAACCCAAAGTGGCAAAAATGGATTAAAAGGGGTGAAATGATCGACCGCAAAGCAGGGCAAGCATTAAACAAAAGCAGCAGCATTTTTTAAAAAGGGACAAATGGTTTACCAGAATCCCAAAAGAATGCTCAGAGACTTAAGTGCCAAAGGGGAAATGGTTAACCAGTAGCTGGGTGAACTGTTTAACCAAAAGTGGGAAAAAGGATTAAAAGGGGTGAAATGATTAACCAGAAGGCGAAAGCAATGTGCCGCGTCAAAGTCCTAAAGGGGAAAAGGTTGACCATAAAGCAGGGAAATGATTAAACCAAAGCAGAAAAATTCAGTAAAAAGGGGCAAGTGGTGAACCAGAAGTTGGGTGAACTGCTTAACCAAAAGTGGGAAAGAGGATTAAAAGGGGAGAAATGTTGAACCAGATGTCGAAAACAATGCGCGGCGATGAAGTCTGAAAGAGGAAAAGGTTGACCGCAAAGCAGGGAAAGGATTAAACAGAAGCAGCAATATCTTTTAAAAAGGGACAAATGGTGAACCAGAATCCCAAAAGAATGCTCAGAGACTTAAGTCCCAAAGGGGCAAATGGTTAACCAGAAGCTGGGTGAACTGTTTAACCAAAAGTGGGAAAAAGGATTAAAATGTTGTGAAATGATTAACCAGAAGGCGAAAGCAAAGTGCGGCGGCGAAGTCCTAAAGGGGAAAAGGTTGACCATAAAGCAGGGAAATGATTAAACAAAAGCGGAAAAATTCAGTAAGAAGGGGCAAATGGTTAACCAGAAGTTGGGTGAACTGCTTAACCAAAAGTGGGAAAAAGGATTAAAAGGGGAGAAATGTTTAACCAGATGTCGAAAACAATGCGCGGCGATGAAGTCTGAAAGAGGAATAGGTCGACCGCAAAGCAGGGAAATGATTAAACAAAAGCAGAAAAATTCAGTAAAAAGGGGCAAATGGTGAACCAGAAGCTGGGTGAACTGCTTAACCAAAAGTGGGAAAAAGGATTAAAAGGGGAGAAATGTTGAACCAGATGTCGAAAACAAGGTGCGGCGATGAAGTCTGAAAGAGGAATAGGTCGACCGCAAAGCAGGGAAAGGTTTAATCAAAAGCAGCAATATCTTTTAAAAAGGGACAAATGGTGAACCAGAATCACAAAAGAATGCTCAGAGACTTAAGTCCCAAAGGGGAAATGGTTAACCAGTAGCTGGGTGAACTGTCCAACCCAAAGTGGGAAAAAGGATTAAAAGGGGTGAAATGATTAACCAGGAGGCTAAAGCAATGTGCCGCGGTGAAGTCCTAAAGGGGAAAAGGTTGACCAGAAAGCAGGGAAAGCATTAAACAAAAGCGGCAACATTTTTTAAAAAGTGGCAAATGGTTAACCAGAATCCCAAAAGAATGCTCAGAGACTTAAGTCCCAAAGGGGAAATGGTGAACCAGAAGCTGGGTGAACTGGTGAACCAAAAGTGGGAAAAAGGATTAAAAGGGGAGAAATGATTAACCAGGAGGCTGAAGCAATGTGCCGCGGTGAAGTCCTAAAGGGTAAAAGGTTGACAAGAAAGCAGGGAAATGATTAAACCAAAGCGGAAAAATTCAGTATAATGGGGCAAATGGTTAACCAGAAGCTGGGTGAAATGGTTAACCAAAAGTGGCAAAAAAAGATTTAAAGGGGAAAAATGATTAACCAGAAGTCGACAACAATGCTCGGCGATGAAGTCTGAAAGGGGAAAAGGTTGACCAGAAAGCAGGGAAACGATTAAACAAAAGCGGCAACATTTTTTAAAAAGTGGCAAATGGTTAACCAGAATCCCAAAAGAATGCTCAGAGACTAAGTCCCAAAGGGGAAATGGTTAACCAGAAGCTGGGGGAAATGGTTAACCAAAAGTTGCAAAAATGATTAAAAGGGGTGAAATGATTAACCAGGAGGCTGAAGCAATGTGCCGCGGTGAAGTCCTAAAGGGGAAAAGGTTGACCACAAAGCAGGGAAAGCATTAAACAAAAGCGGCAACATTTTTTAAAAATTGGCAAATGATTAACCAGAATCCCAAAAGAATGCTCAGAGACTAAGTCCCAAAGGGGAAATGGTTAACCAGAAGCAGGGGGAAATGGTTAACCAAAAGTTGCAAAAATGATTAAAAGGGGTGAAATGATTAACCAGGAGGCTGAAGCAATGTGCCGCGGTGAAGTCCTAAAGGGGAAAAGGTTGACCACAAAGCAGGGAAAGCATTAAACAAAAGCGGCAACATTTTTAAAAAAGTGGCAAATGATTAACCAGAATCCCAAAAGAATGCTCAGAGACTAAGTCCCAAAGGGGAAATGGTTAACCAGAAGCTGGGGGAAATGGTTAACCAAAAGTTGCAAAAATGATTAAAAGGGGTGAAATGATTAACCAGGAGGCTAAAGCAATGTGCCGCGGTGAAGTCTGAAAGAGGGAAAGGTTGACCAGAAAGCATTAAACAAAAGTGGCAACATTTTAAAATAATTGGCAAATGGTTAACCAGAATCCCAAAAGAATGCTCAGAGACTAAGTCCCAAAGGGGAAATGGTTAACCAGAAGCTGGGGGAAATGGTTAACCAAAAGTTGCAAAAATGATTAAAAGGGGTGAAATGATTAACCAGGAGGCTAAAGCAATGTGCCGCGGTGAAGTCCTAAAGGGGAAAAGGTTGACCAGAAAGCAGGGAAAGCATTAAACAAAAGCGGCAACATTTTTTAAAAAGTGGCAAATGGTTAACCAGAATCCCAAAAGAATGCTCAGAGACCAAGTCCCAAAGGGGAAATGGTTAACCAGAAGCTGGGGGAAATGGTTAACCAAAAGTTGCAAAAATGATTAAAAGGGGTGAAATGATTAACCAGGAGGCTGAAGCAATGTGCCGCGGTGAAGTCTGAAAGAGGGAAAGGTTGACCAGAAAGCATTAAACAAAAGTGGCAACATTTTTTAAAAATTGGCAAATGGTTAACCAGAATCCCAAAAGAATGCTCACAGACTAAGTCCCAAAGGGGAAATGGTTAACCAGAAGCTGGGTGAAATGGTTAACCAAAAGTTACAAAAATGATTAAAAGGGGTGAAATGATCAACCAGAAGTCGAAAACAATGTGCGGCGATGAAGTCCTAAGGTGGAAAAGTTACCCAGAAGGCAGGGAAATGATCAAACGAAAGCAGCCAAAAAATTATTAAAAGAGGGGAACTGATGAACCAAAAGATGAGAAACGGCCCGCAGAGACTAAGTCCAAAACGGGAACTGGTGAACCGGAAATGATTAACCAAAAACTAAGTCCGAAGAGGGAACTGGTAAACCAGAACTGAGTAACCAGATTTTTAAAATTAATTATAAATGGGGAAACGATTGAGCAAAAGGCGGAAATTAAGTCACAGGGACCAGGTCCGAAAGGGCAAGAGGTTACCCCGTAGGGGGCATTCGTCAACTCAATCTGAAAATTTTGGAGGCAAATCTGACCAAAATGCGGAAATCGGACCACACCGCGAGGGGCGCCATTCGACGGGGCAGGGGTAGACGCGTCGAACGGTGCCTGAAGGTCCCGGCTGCGACACGTGAGTCCGGAGATATGGCCAGTCAAAGTCTGATGGGAGGTACCGAAGCCGAAAAATCGAAACGCGTTTGCGGCGATTCGGTGTCAGAAAGTCGGTCACGAATTCAAATTCGTCCCGCTGATTCGCCAATTGCCAGCCGGTTCCGGGGGGATTGGCGGGGTACCTGCAGGATAGTAAGAGGTGGCATGTCGAGACTTAGCCTGTTTACCAGACTTGTGTCCAGCGCCTCCAGGTCTGCAGAGACCGACCCGGGCTGCCGCCCAACCGACTTTTAAGCCTTTTGGGAGTGGGAATTTTTCCCATTTTTCCCCATTTTTCGGGTTTTTTGGTCGGGCTTGAAAACGGCGGCCCCGAGGCCTCCCGGGGCTGGCGGGCTTCGGCTCCCTTGCGAGAGGGTCCGAATTCCACCCGTTTAAGCCCAGAAAGGAGTTCGGAAGTCAGTCGGTCGAGGGAACCCCTTCGGAAGTCCGACGGGGATGGATTCGGCCGGCGTTTCGGA
>NW_027139286.1:185000-195000 GCF_035084215.1 Heptranchias perlo
CGGCAGGAGGCGGCGCAGCGTACGGTACCGAGCACTGGGAGGTGCGATGCTGCCCGCCGGAGTGACAGCGAAAGGCTGCGCACCGCTTTCCGCCTGCTAACTCGGCGTCCGTGAGACCGACCGACTTCGCTTTACCGCCGGAGCTAGAGTGGGGCAAGGGGCACGGTTGGGTACCGGAACGATCACGTTCGCACACCGGGAAGTCGAGTGCCGGGTCTCGAAACGGAGCCGGGTCGGCCCAATTTAAAACGGAGAATAGAGTGCTGCCCTCTGCGGGTGAAAACCTGGAAGTACGTTGGTTAATGATTTCCAGTTCACCCCGCTTGGTCAGGCCCACTCGGAGGCGGATAACTCCGGAACGCCGAGGCCGATTTCCTCCGGGTATGGCTCGTTGCGTGCGGCAGGAGGCGGCGCAGCGTACGGTACCGAGCACTCGGAGATGCGGTGCAGCCCGCCGGAGTGACAGCGAAAGGCTGCGCACCGCTTTCCGCCTGCTAACTCGGCGTCCGTGAGACCGACCGACTTCGCTTTACCGCCGGAGCTAGAGTGGGGCAAGGGGCACGGTTGAGTACCGGAAGGATGACGTTCGCACACCGGGAAGTCGAGTGCCGGGCCGCTGAAAGCGAGCTCGGGGCCCCGGTTTGTCCGTCCCACCCGGAGGCCCATATCTCCGGAAGGCAAAGGCCGATTTCCACCGGGTATGGCTCGTTGTGTGCGGCCGGACCAGGCGCAGCGGACGGTACCGAGCACTCGGAGGTGCGGCGCTGCCCGCCGGAGTGACAGCGAAAGGCTGCGCACCGCTTTCCGCCTGGTAACTCGGCGTCTGTGAGACCGACCGACTCCGCTTTACCGCCGGAGCTAGAGTGGGGCAAGGGGCACCGTTGGGTACCGGAACGATCACGTTCGCACACCGGGAAGTCGAGTGCCGGGCCGCTGAAAGCGAGTAGGGTGCCACCGCTCGGGGCCCCGGTTTGTCCGTCCCACCCGGAGGCCCATATCTCCGGAAGGCACAGGCCGATTTCCTCCGGGTATGGCTCGTTGTGTGCGGCCGGACCAGGCGCAGCGGACGGTACCGAGCACTCGGAGGTCCGGCGCTGCCCGCCGGAGGTACAGCGAAAGGCTGCAAACCACTTTCCGCCGCCACCCTCCGCGGGCGTGAGACCGACGGTCATCGGGTTTGGTTCCGCGGCTCGAGCAGGACGAGGGGCAGCGAACGGTACCGGAACGAACCCGGTCGCACACCGGGAAGTCGAGTGCCGGGTCTCGAAACGGAGCCGGGTCGGCCCAGTTTAAAACGGAGAAGAGAGTGCTGCCCTCTGCGGGTGAAAACCTGGAAGTACGTTGGTTAATGATTTCCAGTTCACCCCGCTTGGTCAGGCCCACTCGGAGGCGGATAACTCCGGAACGCCGAGGCCGATTTCCTGCGGGTATGGCTCGTTGCGTGCGGCAGGAGGCGGCGCAGCGTACGGTACCGAGCACTCGGAGGTGCGGTGCTGCCCGCCGGAGTGACAGCGAAAGGCTGCGCACCGCTTTCCGCCTGCTAACTCGGCGTCCGTGAGACCGACCGACTCCGCTTTAGCACCGGAGCTAGAGTGGGGCAAGGGGCACCGAAGGGTACCGGAACGATGACGTTCGCACACCGGGAAGTCGAGTGCCGGGCCGCCGAAAGCGAGCAGGGTGCCACCGCTCGGGGCCCCGGTTTGTCCGTCCCACCCGGAGGCCCATATCTCCGGAAGGCACAGGCCGATTTCCACCGGGTATGGCTCGTTGTGTGCGGCCGGACCAGGCGCAGCGGATGGTACCGAGCACTCGGAGGTCGGGCGCTGCCCGCCGGAGGTACAGCGAAAGGCTGCAAACCACTTTCCGCCGCCTCCCTCCGCGGGCGTGAGACCGACGGTCGTCGGGTTTGTTTCCCCGGCTAGAGCAGGACGAGGGGCAGCGAACGGTACCGGAACGAACCCGGTCGCACACCGGGAAGTCGACTAGCGGGCCGCCGAAAGCGAGCACGGGGCCCCGGTTTGTCCGTCCCACCCGGAGGCCCATATCTCTGGAAGGCACAGGCCGATTTCCACCGGGTATGGCTCGTTGTGTGCGGCAGGACCAGGCGCAGCGGACGGTACCGAGCACTCGGAGGTCGGGCGCTGCCCGCCGGAGGTACAGCGAAAGGCTGCAAACCACTTTCCGCCGCCTCCCTCCGCGGGCGTGAGACCGACGGTCGTCGGGTTTGGTTCCGCGGCTAGAGCAGGACGAGGGGCAGCGAACGGTACCGGAACGAACCCGGTCGCACACCGGGAAGTCGAGTGCCGGGTCTCGAAACGGAGCCGGGTCGGCCCAGTTTAAAACGGAGAAGAGAGTGCTGCCCTCTGCGGGTGAAAACCTGGAAGTACGTTGGTTAATGATTTCCAGTTCACCCCGCTTGGTCAGGCCCACTCGGAGGCGGATAACTCCGGAACGCCGAGGCCGATTTCCTCCGGGTCTGGCTCGTTGCGTGCGGCAGGAGGCGGCGCAGCGTACGGTACCGAGCACTCGGAGATGCGGTGCAGCCCGCCGGAGTGACAGCGAAAGGCTGCGCACCGCTTTCCGCCTGGTAACTCGGCGTCCGTGAGACCGACCGACTCCGCTTTAGCACCGGAGCTAGAGTGGGGCAAGGGGCACGGTTGGGTACCGGAAGGATGACGTTCGCACACCGGGAAGTCGAGTGCCGGGCCGCCGAAAGCGAGCACGGGGTCCCGGTTTGTCCGTCCCACCCGGAGGCCCATATCTCCGGAAGGCACAGGCCGATTTCCTCCGGGTATGGCTCGTTGCGTGCGGCCGGACCAGGCGCAGCGGACGGTACCGAGCACTCGGAGGTCGGGCGCTGCCCGCCGGAGGTACAGCGAAAGGCTGCAAACCACTTTCCGCCGCCTCCCTCCGCGGGCGTGAGACCGACGGTCGTCGGGTTTGTTTCCGCGGCTAGAGCAGGACGAGGGGCAGCGAACGGTACCGGAAGGAACCCGGTCGCACACCGGGAAGTCGACTAGCGGGCCGCCGAAAGCGAGCACGGGGCCCCGGTTTGTCCGTCCCACCCGGAGGCCCATATCTCTGGAAGGCACAGGCCGATTTCCACCGGGTATGGCTCGTTGTGTGCGGCAGGACCAGGCGCAGCGGACGGTACCGAGCACTCGGAGGTCGGGCGCTGCCCGCCGGAGGTACAGCGAAAGGCTGCAAACCACTTTCCGCCACCTCCCTCCGCGGGCGTGAGACCGACGGTCGTCGGGTTTGTCTCCGCGGCTAGAGCAGGACGAGGGGCAGCGAACGGTACCGGAACGAACCCGGTCGCACACCGGGAAGTCGACCAGCGGGCCGCCGAAAGCGTGCTCGGGTCCCCGGTTTGTCTGTCCCACCCGGAGGCTGATATCTGAGGAAGTCCGAGGCCGATTTCCTCCGGCTAACTCGGCGGGCAATGTGTCCCCCCCCCACCATCTTCGGCTGATTACCGTGGCTGGACCGGATCAAGGAGCAACGGAACCGTGCCAGAACGACGTCGGTCGGACGGCGTGAACTGATAGTGCCGAGGCCGGAAACCGAGCCGGAAATGTGCACCGATTTATTGGTCCCACTCGCAGGCCCATATCTCCGGAAGGCCGAGGCCGATTTCCTCCGGGTATGGTTCGCTGCGTGCAGCCGGAAGGGGAGCAGCGGACGGCACTGAGCAGCCGGAGGTGCGGCGCTGCCCGCCGGAGCTGCAAGCGAAAGGCTGCGCACCGCTTTCCGCTGGCTAACTCGGCGGCCGTCAGGCCGACCGACTCCGCTTCAGCACGGGAGCTGGAGTCGGGCAAGGGGCACCGAAGGGTACCGGAAGGATCACGTTCGGACACCGGGAAGTCGAGTGCCGGGCCGCCGAAAGCGAGCTCGGGGCCCCGGTTTGTCCGTCCCACCCGGAGGCCCATATCTCGAGAAGGCACAGGCCGATTTCCTCCGGGTTTGGCTCGCTGCGTGCGGCCGGACGAGGCGCAGCGAACGGTACCGAGCACTCGGAGGTGCGGCGCTGCCCGCCGGAGGTACAGCGAAAGGCTGCAAACCGCTTTCCGCCTCCTCTCCCCTCGGGCGTGAGACCGACGGTCGTCTGGTTTGCTTCCGCGGCAAGAGCAGGACGAGGGGCACCGAGCGGTACCAGAACGAACCCGGTCGCACACCGGGATGTCGAGTGCCCGGCCCAAACCCGCTACCCCCCCCCCCCCCCCCCAACACCCGAAAGCGAGCCACGGTTTGTGGATTAAAAGTGAAGCGGCAAAGATTTGTAAAACAGCGTGAAATGATGAACCAGAAGCCCAAAGTAATGGTGGGAATAAAAGTTCCAAAATGTGAAATGGTGAACCAGAAGTTGTGTGAACTGTTTAACCCAAAGTGGCAAAAATGGATTAAAAGGGGTGAAATGATCGACCGCAAAGCAGGGCAAGCATTAAACAAAAGCAGCAGCATTTTTTAAAAAGGGACAAATGGTTTACCAGAATCCCAAAAGAATGCTCAGAGACTTAAGTCCCAAAGGGGAAATGGTTAACCAGTAGCTGGGTGAACTGCTTAACCCAAAGTGGGAAAAAGGATAAAAAAGGGGTGAACTGATCAACCAGAAGTCGACAACAATGTGCGGCGATTAAGTCTGAAAGAGGGAAAGGTTGACCGGAAAGCAGGGAAATGATTAAACAAAAGCAGAAAAATTCAGTAAAAAGGGGCAAGTGGTGAACCAGAAGTTGGGTGAACTGCTTAACCAAAAGTGGGAAAGAGGATTAAAAGGGGAGAAATGTTGAACCAGATGTCGAAAACAATGCGCGGCGATGAAGTCTGAAAGAGGAAAAGGTTGACCGCAAAGCAGGGAAAGGATTAAACAGAAGCAGCAATATCTTTTAAAAAGGGACAAATGGTGAACCAGAATCCCAAAAGAATGCTCAGAGACTTAAGTCCCAAAGGGGCAAATGGTTAACCAGAAGCTGGGTGAACTGTTTAACCAAAAGTGGGAAAAAGGATTAAAATGTTGTGAAATGATTAACCAGAAGGCGAAAGCAAAGTGCGGCGGCGAAGTCCTAAAGGGGAAAAGGTTGACCATAAAGCAGGGAAATGATTAAACAAAAGCGGAAAAATTCAGTAAGAAGGGGCAAATGGTTAACCAGAAGTTGGGTGAACTGCTTAACCAAAAGTGGGAAAAAGGATTAAAAGGGGAGAAATGTTTAACCAGATGTCGAAAACAATGCGCGGCGATGAAGTCTGAAAGAGGAATAGGTCGACCGCAAAGCAGGGAAATGATTAAACAAAAGCAGAAAAATTCAGTAAAAAGGGGCAAATGGTGAACCAGAAGCTGGGTGAACTGCTTAACCAAAAGTGGGAAAAAGGATTAAAAGGGGAGAAATGTTGAACCAGATGTCGAAAACAAGGTGCGGCGATGAAGTCTGAAAGAGGAATAGGTCGACCGCAAAGCAGGGAAAGGTTTAATCAAAAGCAGCAATATCTTTTAAAAAGGGACAAATGGTGAACCAGAATCACAAAAGAATGCTCAGAGACTTAAGTCCCAAAGGGGAAATGGTTAACCAGTAGCTGGGTGAACTGTCCAACCCAAAGTGGGAAAAAGGATTAAAAGGGGTGAAATGATTAACCAGGAGGCTAAAGCAATGTGCCGCGGTGAAGTCCTAAAGGGGAAAAGGTTGACCAGAAAGCAGGGAAAGCATTAAACAAAAGCGGCAACATTTTTTAAAAAGTGGCAAATGGTTAACCAGAATCCCAAAAGAATGCTCAGAGACTTAAGTCCCAAAGGGGAAATGGTGAACCAGAAGCTGGGTGAACTGGTGAACCAAAAGTGGGAAAAAGGATTAAAAGGGGAGAAATGATTAACCAGGAGGCTGAAGCAATGTGCCGCGGTGAAGTCCTAAAGGGTAAAAGGTTGACAAGAAAGCAGGGAAATGATTAAACCAAAGCGGAAAAATTCAGTATAATGGGGCAAATGGTTAACCAGAAGCTGGGTGAAATGGTTAACCAAAAGTGGCAAAAAAAGATTTAAAGGGGAAAAATGATTAACCAGAAGTCGACAACAATGCTCGGCGATGAAGTCTGAAAGGGGAAAAGGTTGACCAGAAAGCAGGGAAACGATTAAACAAAAGCGGCAACATTTTTTAAAAAGTGGCAAATGGTTAACCAGAATCCCAAAAGAATGCTCAGAGACTAAGTCCCAAAGGGGAAATGGTTAACCAGAAGCTGGGGGAAATGGTTAACCAAAAGTTGCAAAAATGATTAAAAGGGGTGAAATGATTAACCAGGAGGCTGAAGCAATGTGCCGCGGTGAAGTCCTAAAGGGGAAAAGGTTGACCACAAAGCAGGGAAAGCATTAAACAAAAGCGGCAACATTTTTTAAAAATTGGCAAATGATTAACCAGAATCCCAAAAGAATGCTCAGAGACTAAGTCCCAAAGGGGAAATGGTTAACCAGAAGCAGGGGGAAATGGTTAACCAAAAGTTGCAAAAATGATTAAAAGGGGTGAAATGATTAACCAGGAGGCTGAAGCAATGTGCCGCGGTGAAGTCCTAAAGGGGAAAAGGTTGACCACAAAGCAGGGAAAGCATTAAACAAAAGCGGCAACATTTTTAAAAAAGTGGCAAATGATTAACCAGAATCCCAAAAGAATGCTCAGAGACTAAGTCCCAAAGGGGAAATGGTTAACCAGAAGCTGGGGGAAATGGTTAACCAAAAGTTGCAAAAATGATTAAAAGGGGTGAAATGATTAACCAGGAGGCTAAAGCAATGTGCCGCGGTGAAGTCTGAAAGAGGGAAAGGTTGACCAGAAAGCATTAAACAAAAGTGGCAACATTTTAAAATAATTGGCAAATGGTTAACCAGAATCCCAAAAGAATGCTCAGAGACTAAGTCCCAAAGGGGAAATGGTTAACCAGAAGCTGGGGGAAATGGTTAACCAAAAGTTGCAAAAATGATTAAAAGGGGTGAAATGATTAACCAGGAGGCTAAAGCAATGTGCCGCGGTGAAGTCCTAAAGGGGAAAAGGTTGACCAGAAAGCAGGGAAAGCATTAAACAAAAGCGGCAACATTTTTTAAAAAGTGGCAAATGGTTAACCAGAATCCCAAAAGAATGCTCAGAGACCAAGTCCCAAAGGGGAAATGGTTAACCAGAAGCTGGGGGAAATGGTTAACCAAAAGTTGCAAAAATGATTAAAAGGGGTGAAATGATTAACCAGGAGGCTGAAGCAATGTGCCGCGGTGAAGTCTGAAAGAGGGAAAGGTTGACCAGAAAGCATTAAACAAAAGTGGCAACATTTTTTAAAAATTGGCAAATGGTTAACCAGAATCCCAAAAGAATGCTCACAGACTAAGTCCCAAAGGGGAAATGGTTAACCAGAAGCTGGGTGAAATGGTTAACCAAAAGTTACAAAAATGATTAAAAGGGGTGAAATGATCAACCAGAAGTCGAAAACAATGTGCGGCGATGAAGTCCTAAGGTGGAAAAGTTACCCAGAAGGCAGGGAAATGATCAAACGAAAGCAGCCAAAAAATTATTAAAAGAGGGGAACTGATGAACCAAAAGATGAGAAACGGCCCGCAGAGACTAAGTCCAAAACGGGAACTGGTGAACCGGAAATGATTAACCAAAAACTAAGTCCGAAGAGGGAACTGGTAAACCAGAACTGAGTAACCAGATTTTTAAAATTAATTATAAATGGGGAAACGATTGAGCAAAAGGCGGAAATTAAGTCACAGGGACCAGGTCCGAAAGGGCAAGAGGTTACCCCGTAGGGGGCATTCGTCAACTCAATCTGAAAATTTTGGAGGCAAATCTGACCAAAATGCGGAAATCGGACCACACCGCGAGGGGCGCCATTCGACGGGGCAGGGGTAGACGCGTCGAACGGTGCCTGAAGGTCCCGGCTGCGACACGTGAGTCCGGAGATATGGCCAGTCAAAGTCTGATGGGAGGTACCGAAGCCGAAAAATCGAAACGCGTTTGCGGCGATTCGGTGTCAGAAAGTCGGTCACGAATTCAAATTCGTCCCGCTGATTCGCCAATTGCCAGCCGGTTCCGGGGGGATTGGCGGGGTACCTGCAGGATAGTAAGAGGTGGCATGTCGAGACTTAGCCTGTTTACCAGACTTGTGTCCAGCGCCTCCAGGTCTGCAGAGACCGACCCGGGCTGCCGCCCAACCGACTTTTAAGCCTTTTGGGAGTGGGAATTTTTCCCATTTTTCCCCATTTTTCGGGTTTTTTGGTCGGGCTTGAAAACGGCGGCCCCGAGGCCTCCCGGGGCTGGCGGGCTTCGGCTCCCTTGCGAGAGGGTCCGAATTCCACCCGTTTAAGCCCAGAAAGGAGTTCGGAAGTCAGTCGGTCGAGGGAACCCCTTCGGAAGTCCGACGGGGATGGATTCGGCCGGCGTTTCGGATCTCCGGTCAGAGGATTCCCCCCCTGGGCGGGGGGGTGCGAGTAGCTGCCGGCAAACGGTCCCTTGCACTTGTGGCACAAAAAGTCCGAGCACAGGTTAATGAGTTGGCCGCGGAAGCCCCTATGCCGAAATGAGAAAGCCCCCGTTGCGGGGATTTAGTGACGCATCTGCGGCCGGAGGTGGGAGGCCGTCCTGCCGAATTGACACTTGTCATTCGGGCACCTAGGGATTGGTCGGGTACCCGGAGATTTTCGAGAACACGATTTTCAGAGCTTTCTCTGACAGCCCAGGTGCACTTTAAGAGTGCCTGAAAAAGTGACACTTGGCAAAAGGCTCTCAATTTCAAAGCGGAGACCTTTACAAGAGCACTCGGAAGTCACCTGTCAGCATTTAAAGCTACATCAGGCGGCAATTTTCGAACTCTTTGTCAGTCTGAAATCGTGTTGAGCCTCGACAGCGTCGGGCTCAGGCAGGAGGAGCTTGCCAGCAGAGAGAGGCTCACCATGGATTGCTGGTGGATGCTTTTCGAAAACATATACACATTATATTATATTATAATAATATAAAGAAAAAAAAGAGTTTCTCAAAATCTCTGTGACACTTTGCAGATTTTTTTGAAAGCCAATAAAGAGAACTCTTTAACTTGAAAGTCAACTGTGCCGGCATAGCGATGACTTTTAAAACAGGTTGACACTTTCGAGCCGCGGCGGCTCTGAATCACCCCAGACACCAAGTGTGTTTGTGGGCAAGGCACCGCGGCCGGTGGGCTGCTTTTATAATAACGGGCACGCAGACTTTTTGAGAGGAATCGGTACTCTCTTCCGATCGATTTGGCGACTCGCGTCCGACATGGGAGGGCCCGAGCGGTCCAGCCAAGGCTGGTGTTCAGGCTCGTCAGGTTCCTCTCTCTGTCCCAAGTGGCAGACGGACAGTTTTAAAAGTCAGTGGGTTTTGTCGGCACGACTCTCCTGTTCACCCGCTGGCGTATTGCTCTCTTGTGAGGCCGAGAAGTCCACCTGTGTTGTCTAACAGAGGTCCGATTCAAGCTCCAGAGCCCGGGTGTCTGCCGTCTCGAGTGGAGCGGGAATGTGCACAGCAAGTCCCGTTCTGGTAGCTGAACACGAGATTTCTCTAGCAACTGAGCACCAAAACACGTCACCCTTTTAGAGCTGGAGGGCTGAGTGTGTGCATGTATCTTGAACGCTATGGTTTGCAAACTCCAGTCGGACCTGGCACACCAACCTCTCCCCTGTCACGGGCAGGGGGGGGAAGGCCATGTGTGCCCAGCAGACACGACGAAGGCGGCTAGAAAGGGTCACTGTAGCTTAACCACCCAAGCGTGTCCGTGACCTTAACGGTCTGTGCCTGGCAAAAGGTGGGCTCCTTTCGACTTTTGTTTGTTGCTGGCTGTCTGTCATGCATTACCGCTTGCAAGCCCAGGTTGGAACCGGCGCCAACCTCCCTCGTCATGGTGGGGGGAGGCCATGTGCCCAGCCCGACGGTGGCTGCAAAGGCCCATTGTAGCTTTACCCCAAGCGTGTACATGACTTCGTATCGGCCGTCCCCGTCGGCTCAGCTAATGCGACACG
>NW_027139286.1:205000-212500 GCF_035084215.1 Heptranchias perlo
CGCCGGAGCTAGAGTGGGGCAAGGGGCACGGTTGGGTACCGGAACGATCACGTTCGCACACCGGGAAGTCGAGTGCCGGGTCTCGAAACGGAGCCGGGTCGGCCCAATTTAAAACGGAGAATAGAGTGCTGCCCTCTGCGGGTGAAAACCTGGAAGTACGTTGGTTAATGATTTCCAGTTCACCCCGCTTGGTCAGGCCCACTCGGAGGCGGATAACTCCGGAACGCCGAGGCCGATTTCCTCCGGGTATGGCTCGTTGCGTGCGGCAGGAGGCGGCGCAGCGTACGGTACCGAGCACTCGGAGATGCGGTGCTGCCCGCCGGAGTGACAGCGAAAGGCTGCGCACCGCTTTCCGCCTGGTAACTCGGCGTCCGTGAGACCGACCGACTCCGCTTTAGCACCGGAGCTAGAGTGGGGCAAGGGGCACCGAAGGGTACCGGAACGATCACGTTCGCATACCGGGAAGTCGAGTGACGGGCCGCTGAAAGCGAGCAGGGTGCCACCGCTCGGGGCCCCGGTTTGTCCGTCCCACCCGGAGGCCCATATCTCCGGAAGGCACAGGCCGATTTCCTCCGGGTATGGCTCGTTGTGTGCGGCCGGACCAGGCGCAGCGGACGGTACCGAGCACTGGGAGGTGCGATGCTGCCCGCCGGAGTGACAGCGAAAGGCTGCGCACCGCTTTCCGCCTGCTAACTCGGCGTCCGTGAGACCGACCGACTCCGCTTTACCGCCGGAGCTAGAGTGGGGCAAGGGGCACGGTTGAGTACCGGAAGGATGACGTTCGCACACCGGGAAGTCGACTAGCGGGCCGCCGAAAGCGAGCTCGGGGCCCCGGTTTGTCCGTCCCACCCGGAGGCCCATATCTCCGGAAGGCACAGGCCGATTTCCACCGGGTATGGCTCGTTGTGTGCGGCCGGACCAGGCGCAGCGGACGGTACCGAGCACTCGGAGGTCGGGCGCTGCCCGCCGGAGGTACAGCGAAAGGCTGCAAACCACTTTCCGCCGCCTCCCTCCGCGGGCGTGAGACCGACGGTCGTCGGGTTTAGTTCCGCGGCTAGAGCAGGACGAGGGGCAGCGAACGGTACCGGAACGAACCCGGTCGCACACCGGGAAGTCGAGTGCCGGGTCTCGAAACGGAGCCGGGTCGGCCCAGTTTAAAACGGAGAAGAGAGTGCTGCCCTCTGCGGGTGAAAACATGGAAGTACGTTGGTTAATGATTTCCAGTTCACCCCGCTTGGTCAGGCCCACTCGGAGGCGGATAACTCCGGAACGCCGAGGCCGATTTCCTCCGGGTATGGCTCGTTGCGTGCGGCAGGAGGAGGCGCAGCGTTCGGTACCGAGCACTCGGAGGTGCGGTGCTGCCCGCCGGAGTGACAGCGAAAGGCTGCGCACCCCTTTCCGCCTGCTAACTCGGCGTCCGTGAGACCGACCGACTCCGCTTTAGCACCGGAGCTAGAGTGGGGCAAGGGGCACCGAAGGGTACCGGAACGATGACGTTCGCACACCGGGAAGTCGAGTGCCGGGCCGCCGAAAGCGAGCAGGGTGCCACCGCTCGGGGCCCCGGTTTGTCCGTCCCACCCGGAGGCCCATATCTCCGGAAGGCACAGGCCGATTTCCTCCGGGTATGGCTCGTTGTGTGCGGCCGGACCAGGCGCAGCGGACGGTACCGAGCACTCGGAGGTCGGGCGCTGCCCGCCGGAGGTACAGCGAAAGGCTGCAAACCACTTTCCGCCGCCTCCCTCCGCGGGCGTGAGACCGACGGTCGTCGGGTTTAGTTCCGCGGCTAGAGCAGGACGAGGGGCAGCGAACGGTACCGGAACGAACCCGGTCGCACACCGGGAAGTCGAGTGCCGGGTCTCGAAACGGAGCCGGGTCGGCCCAGTTTAAAACGGAGAAGAGAGTGCTGCCCTCTGCGGGTGAAAACATGGAAGTACGTTGGTTAATGATTTCCAGTTCACCCCGCTTGGTCAGGCCCACTCGGAGGCGGATAACTCCGGAACGCCGAGGCCGATTTCCTCCGGGTATGGCTCGTTGCGTGCGGCAGGAGGAGGCGCAGCGTTCGGTACCGAGCACTCGGAGGTGCGGTGCTGCCCGCCGGAGTGACAGCGAAAGGCTGCGCACCCCTTTCCGCCTGCTAACTCGGCGTCCGTGAGACCGACCGACTCCGCTTTAGCACCGGAGCTAGAGTGGGGCAAGGGGCACCGAAGGGTACCGGAACGATGACGTTCGCACACCGGGAAGTCGAGTGCCGGGCCGCCGAAAGCGAGCAGGGTGCCACCGCTCGGGGCCCCGGTTTGTCCGTCCCACCCGGAGGCCCATATCTCCGGAAGGCACAGGCCGATTTCCTCCGGGTATGGCTCGTTGCGTGCGGCCGGACCAGGCGCAGCGGACGGTACCGAGCACTCGGAGGTCGGGCGCTGCCCGCCGGAGGTACAGCGAAAGGCTGCAAACCACTTTCCGCCGCCTCCCTCCGCGGGCGTGAGACCGACGGTCGTCGGGTTTGTTTCCGCGGCTAGAGCAGGACGAGGGGCAGCGAACGGTACCGGAAGGAACCCGGTCGCACACCGGGAAGTCGACTAGCGGGCCGCCGAAAGCGAGCACGGGGCCCCGGTTTGTCCGTCCCACCCGGAGGCCCATATCTCTGGAAGGCACAGGCCGATTTCCACCGGGTATGGCTCGTTGTGTGCGGCAGGACCAGGCGCAGCGGACGGTACCGAGCACTCGGAGGTCGGGCGCTGCCCGCCGGAGGTACAGCGAAAGGCTGCAAACCACTTTCCGCCACCTCCCTCCGCGGGCGTGAGACCGACGGTCGTCGGGTTTGTCTCCGCGGCTAGAGCAGGACGAGGGGCAGCGAACGGTACCGGAACGAACCCGGTCGCACACCGGGAAGTCGACCAGCGGGCCGCCGAAAGCGTGCTCGGGTCCCCGGTTTGTCTGTCCCACCCGGAGGCTGATATCTGAGGAAGTCCGAGGCCGATTTCCTCCGGCTAACTCGGCGGGCAATGTGTCCCCCCCCCACCATCTTCGGCTGATTACCGTGGCTGGACCGGATCAAGGAGCAACGGAACCGTGCCAGAACGACGTCGGTCGGACGGCGTGAACTGATAGTGCCGAGGCCGGAAACCGAGCCGGAAATGTGCACCGATTTATTGGTCCCACTCGCAGGCCCATATCTCCGGAAGGCCGAGGCCGATTTCCTCCGGGTATGGTTCGCTGCGTGCAGCCGGAAGGGGAGCAGCGGACGGCACTGAGCAGCCGGAGGTGCGGCGCTGCCCGCCGGAGCTGCAAGCGAAAGGCTGCGCACCGCTTTCCGCTGGCTAACTCGGCGGCCGTCAGGCCGACCGACTCCGCTTCAGCACGGGAGCTGGAGTCGGGCAAGGGGCACCGAAGGGTACCGGAAGGATCACGTTCGGACACCGGGAAGTCGAGTGCCGGGCCGCCGAAAGCGAGCTCGGGGCCCCGGTTTGTCCGTCCCACCCGGAGGCCCATATCTCGAGAAGGCACAGGCCGATTTCCTCCGGGTTTGGCTCGCTGCGTGCGGCCGGACGAGGCGCAGCGAACGGTACCGAGCACTCGGAGGTGCGGCGCTGCCCGCCGGAGGTACAGCGAAAGGCTGCAAACCGCTTTCCGCCTCCTCTCCCCTCGGGCGTGAGACCGACGGTCGTCTGGTTTGCTTCCGCGGCAAGAGCAGGACGAGGGGCACCGAGCGGTACCAGAACGAACCCGGTCGCACACCGGGATGTCGAGTGCCCGGCCCAAACCCGCTACCCCCCCCCCACCCGAAAGCGAGCCACGGTTTGTGGATTAAAAGTGAAGCGGCAAAGATTTGTAAAACAGCGTGAAATGATGAACCAGAAGCCCAAAGTAATGGTGGGAATAAAAGTTCCGAAATGTGAAATGGTGAACCAGAAGTTGTGTGAACTGTTTAACCCAAAGTGGCAAAAATGGATTAAAAGGGGTGAAATGATCGACCGCAAAGCAGGGCAAGCATTAAACAAAAGCAGCAGCATTTTTTAAAAAGGGACAAATGGTTTACCAGAATCCCAAAAGAATGCTCAGAGACTTAAGTGCCAAAGGGGAAATGGTTAACCAGTAGCTGGGTGAACTGTTTAACCAAAAGTGGGAAAAAGGATTAAAAGGGGTGAAATGATTAACCAGAAGGCGAAAGCAATGTGCCGCGTCAAAGTCCTAAAGGGGAAAAGGTTGACCATAAAGCAGGGAAATGATTAAACCAAAGCAGAAAAATTCAGTAAAAAGGGGCAAGTGGTGAACCAGAAGTTGGGTGAACTGCTTAACCAAAAGTGGGAAAGAGGATTAAAAGGGGAGAAATGTTGAACCAGATGTCGAAAACAATGCGCGGCGATGAAGTCTGAAAGAGGAAAAGGTTGACCGCAAAGCAGGGAAAGGATTAAACAGAAGCAGCAATATCTTTTAAAAAGGGACAAATGGTGAACCAGAATCCCAAAAGAATGCTCAGAGACTTAAGTCCCAAAGGGGCAAATGGTTAACCAGAAGCTGGGTGAACTGTTTAACCAAAAGTGGGAAAAAGGATTAAAATGTTGTGAAATGATTAACCAGAAGGCGAAAGCAAAGTGCGGCGGCGAAGTCCTAAAGGGGAAAAGGTTGACCATAAAGCAGGGAAATGATTAAACAAAAGCGGAAAAATTCAGTAAGAAGGGGCAAATGGTTAACCAGAAGTTGGGTGAACTGCTTAACCAAAAGTGGGAAAAAGGATTAAAAGGGGAGAAATGTTTAACCAGATGTCGAAA
The DNA here is from genome assembly GCF_035084215.1 of Heptranchias perlo. Taxonomy (NCBI): domain Eukaryota; kingdom Metazoa; phylum Chordata; class Chondrichthyes; order Hexanchiformes; family Hexanchidae; genus Heptranchias; species Heptranchias perlo. The sequence continues at coordinate 209,770 of NW_027139286.1, forward strand.
ACAATGCGCGGCGATGAAGTCTGAAAGAGGAATAGGTCGACCGCAAAGCAGGGAAATGATTAAACAAAAGCAGAAAAATTCAGTAAAAAGGGGCAAATGGTGAACCAGAAGCTGGGTGAACTGCTTAACCAAAAGTGGGAAAAAGGATTAAAAGGGGAGAAATGTTGAACCAGATGTCGAAAACAAGGTGCGGCGATGAAGTCTGAAAGAGGAATAGGTCGACCGCAAAGCAGGGAAAGGTTTAATCAAAAGCAGCAATATCTTTTAAAAAGGGACAAATGGTGAACCAGAATCACAAAAGAATGCTCAGAGACTTAAGTCCCAAAGGGGAAATGGTTAACCAGTAGCTGGGTGAACTGTCCAACCCAAAGTGGGAAAAAGGATTAAAAGGGGTGAAATGATTAACCAGGAGGCTAAAGCAATGTGCCGCGGTGAAGTCCTAAAGGGGAAAAGGTTGACCAGAAAGCAGGGAAAGCATTAAACAAAAGCGGCAACATTTTTTAAAAAGTGGCAAATGGTTAACCAGAATCCCAAAAGAATGCTCAGAGACTTAAGTCCCAAAGGGGAAATGGTGAACCAGAAGCTGGGTGAACTGGTGAACCAAAAGTGGGAAAAAGGATTAAAAGGGGAGAAATGATTAACCAGGAGGCTGAAGCAATGTGCCGCGGTGAAGTCCTAAAGGGTAAAAGGTTGACAAGAAAGCAGGGAAATGATTAAACCAAAGCGGAAAAATTCAGTATAATGGGGCAAATGGTTAACCAGAAGCTGGGTGAAATGGTTAACCAAAAGTGGCAAAAAAAGATTTAAAGGGGAAAAATGATTAACCAGAAGTCGACAACAATGCTCGGCGATGAAGTCTGAAAGGGGAAAAGGTTGACCAGAAAGCAGGGAAACGATTAAACAAAAGCGGCAACATTTTTTAAAAAGTGGCAAATGGTTAACCAGAATCCCAAAAGAATGCTCAGAGACTAAGTCCCAAAGGGGAAATGGTTAACCAGAAGCTGGGGGAAATGGTTAACCAAAAGTTGCAAAAATGATTAAAAGGGGTGAAATGATTAACCAGGAGGCTGAAGCAATGTGCCGCGGTGAAGTCCTAAAGGGGAAAAGGTTGACCACAAAGCAGGGAAAGCATTAAACAAAAGCGGCAACATTTTTTAAAAATTGGCAAATGATTAACCAGAATCCCAAAAGAATGCTCAGAGACTAAGTCCCAAAGGGGAAATGGTTAACCAGAAGCAGGGGGAAATGGTTAACCAAAAGTTGCAAAAATGATTAAAAGGGGTGAAATGATTAACCAGGAGGCTGAAGCAATGTGCCGCGGTGAAGTCCTAAAGGGGAAAAGGTTGACCACAAAGCAGGGAAAGCATTAAACAAAAGCGGCAACATTTTTAAAAAAGTGGCAAATGATTAACCAGAATCCCAAAAGAATGCTCAGAGACTAAGTCCCAAAGGGGAAATGGTTAACCAGAAGCTGGGGGAAATGGTTAACCAAAAGTTGCAAAAATGATTAAAAGGGGTGAAATGATTAACCAGGAGGCTAAAGCAATGTGCCGCGGTGAAGTCTGAAAGAGGGAAAGGTTGACCAGAAAGCATTAAACAAAAGTGGCAACATTTTAAAATAATTGGCAAATGGTTAACCAGAATCCCAAAAGAATGCTCAGAGACTAAGTCCCAAAGGGGAAATGGTTAACCAGAAGCTGGGGGAAATGGTTAACCAAAAGTTGCAAAAATGATTAAAAGGGGTGAAATGATTAACCAGGAGGCTAAAGCAATGTGCCGCGGTGAAGTCCTAAAGGGGAAAAGGTTGACCAGAAAGCAGGGAAAGCATTAAACAAAAGCGGCAACATTTTTTAAAAAGTGGCAAATGGTTAACCAGAATCCCAAAAGAATGCTCAGAGACCAAGTCCCAAAGGGGAAATGGTTAACCAGAAGCTGGGGGAAATGGTTAACCAAAAGTTGCAAAAATGATTAAAAGGGGTGAAATGATTAACCAGGAGGCTGAAGCAATGTGCCGCGGTGAAGTCTGAAAGAGGGAAAGGTTGACCAGAAAGCATTAAACAAAAGTGGCAACATTTTTTAAAAATTGGCAAATGGTTAACCAGAATCCCAAAAGAATGCTCACAGACTAAGTCCCAAAGGGGAAATGGTTAACCAGAAGCTGGGTGAAATGGTTAACCAAAAGTTACAAAAATGATTAAAAGGGGTGAAATGATCAACCAGAAGTCGAAAACAATGTGCGGCGATGAAGTCCTAAGGTGGAAAAGTTACCCAGAAGGCAGGGAAATGATCAAACGAAAGCAGCCAAAAAATTATTAAAAGAGGGGAACTGATGAACCAAAAGATGAGAAACGGCCCGCAGAGACTAAGTCCAAAACGGGAACTGGTGAACCGGAAATGATTAACCAAAAACTAAGTCCGAAGAGGGAACTGGTAAACCAGAACTGAGTAACCAGATTTTTAAAATTAATTATAAATGGGGAAACGATTGAGCAAAAGGCGGAAATTAAGTCACAGGGACCAGGTCCGAAAGGGCAAGAGGTTACCCCGTAGGGGGCATTCGTCAACTCAATCTGAAAATTTTGGAGGCAAATCTGACCAAAATGCGGAAATCGGACCACACCGCGAGGGGCGCCATTCGACGGGGCAGGGGTAGACGCGTCGAACGGTGCCTGAAGGTCCCGGCTGCGACACGTGAGTCCGGAGATATGGCCAGTCAAAGTCTGATGGGAGG
>NW_027139286.1:222500-225000 GCF_035084215.1 Heptranchias perlo
TCGACAGCCTGCTTTGCATACAATGCAATGAATATTACCAATCCCACACTGTGTTTAAATCACATATGAAAATCAAACACAGGGTAACCAAGATTATAACAATATGCAATAAATGTGGGAGAAAAGGAGACTACCATGCCATAGCATGCCATCATGGAAAGTGCAAAAGAGTTGAAAGAACAATGCCGGAAGGTACATGGGAATGCACTCTGTGTCCCCTTACATTCTCAACTAAAATTGGCTTGGGACAACACGAGAGACACCAGCATCCCAAACTAAGAAATGAGAAAAGACTGGAAGTAAACAAACCAAAAAGGAAAGGCAAGAAATCGATTTGGTCTGAAGACGAAATTCAACAACTTAAGGAATTGGAAACAAAATATAAAGGTTGTTGGAATATTAACAAGAAAATAAGTACGGAATTATTATCTAAAAATAATAAACAAATTGCGGATAAAAGAAGAGCGCTCGTGGCCACGGCAAACAGTGAAGGAGCTCATTCAAAAGGTACGACCCCAGGGGGCGGCGCGACCGAAGTGAATGTCGAGCTGGATAGAGACCACGAGCAATCGGACCAGAATAGTACAGATAACATACCAAAAGCAAAATATACATTAAAAGGGAATAAAGATAAAAGAGAATTGGGCAACCTATTATTGGATGCCGAACAGTTGGTTGGGAACAGGACAAACGAGGACGATGATGCCCAAGCCATAGGACTAATTGAAGCAATAACAGAAATGATGCTGGAGAATAACAAAACAAAACAGCCCAAAACAACAGAAAACAAGAAAAAGGCCCTAAGACCCAACAGTACGGGCGCATCAAAAATATACGCTAAAAAGAAGGCCGAATACAAAAAGACCCAGAACATGTACAATAAAGACAGGAGAAGATTGGCACGACAAATAATGGGCGGTCCAAGCAATATCAAGTGCCCTCTGTCTAAGAAAGAATTGGAACAAAGCTACAAAACAAAATTATCCAATCCTAACAATAAATCGGACATCTGTAAATTTGCAGGTTGTCTAAGGATGGCAAATAAAGAAGGCTTGATGAAGGAGATCAGTGAGGAAGAAACTAAACAAGCCATTAACAATATGAAAGAGGGGAGTGCACCAGGACCGGAAGGAAAAACAGTGCATGACCTCAAGGAATGGGATGACAGCGATCCCTCGATTCTTCCAAGACTCTTCTCACTCTGGATGAGGACCATGACCATTCCAGATATCCTCAAGAAGAGCAGAACAGTGCTCATTCCGAAGTCAGAAGATCCTGAACTTCTGAAAAGCATAGACAACTGGAGGCCCATAACAATAGGGCCCATATTATTACGCCTATTCACCAAAATAATCGCAAAAAGACTGGCTGAAGCGGTAACGCTAAACCCCAGACAAAAGGGATTTATTGCGGCGACCCCGGGATGCAACGAAAACATCGCCATCCTTCAAAATATTATGAAGGGAGCTAAGAGCAACAGAAAACAACTTGCAGTTGTGTTCGTTGACCTAGCAAAGGCATTCGATTCTGTGGGGCACGCCATGATAAGCAAAAGCCTAACGAGAATGGGCATCAACAAAAAATTTATCAAACTCATTGATAATCTATACACCGAGACCTCGACAGTCATTGAAGGTGATAATTGTAAAACCGAACCCATAAATATTAAAAAGGGAGTGAAACAAGGGGACCCCCTATCACCCTTACTATTCAATTTAACTATGGACCCCCTCCTTTGTACGTTGGAAAGAGATGGCTCAGGGGTCTGGATGAAGGATAACAACGAGGTCGTTAAATGCACTGCTCTAGCCTTCGCAGATGACATTGCTATCATGAGCGATTCACATGCGGGAATGATTAAAAATTTATCAATTTTGGAATCATTCTGTAAGAAAACCGGGCTGGAAATAAACGTCAAAAAGACGGCAGGATTCCACATGTCCTCCAAGAATAAAACTTTCTTATACAACCACGGGACAAAATGGCAAATGAATGGAAAAGAACTGGAATTCATTGCCCCCGGGGGTATAGAGAAGTATCTCGGTGCGCGAATAGACCCATGGGCCGGGGTAACAGAGGATCAATGGATTACAAAGTTGGAAAAGTGGATGGGTTGCCTAAAAACAGCAAAATTGAAACCAACCCAGAAAATTGTAATTCTCAAAACCCACATGATCCCAAGATTGTATTACCATCTTACCCTTACCGAGGCATCGCAAAACACCCTCATTAGTATGGACAGACTTATCAGGAAATCAGTAAAGGAAATATTACATCTACCTGATGACATCGCTGACGGGCTACTGTACTCTAAAAATCGAGATGGTGGACTAAGCCTCCCGAAATTGGAAATTCAGATTCCATCGGCCATAGTGCGGAAACTAGAAGCACTAGAGAAATCAAGCGACCCAGTCATCAGAGCCTCGTTTACATACAGAGGACAAAATAACAAAGAAAATATAATGAAACTGAAAAACCTGAAAGTACTAAGAGAGGTGTC
>NW_027139286.1:230000-237500 GCF_035084215.1 Heptranchias perlo
GGCTCGTTGTGTGCGGCCGGACCAGGCGCAGCGGACGGTACCGAGCACTCGGAGGTCGGGCGCTGCCCGCCGGAGGTACAGCGAAAGGCTGCAAACCACTTTCCGCCGCCTCCCTCCGCGGGCGTGAGACCGACGGTCGTCGGGTTTAGTTCCGCGGCTAGAGCAGGACGAGGGGCAGCGAACGGTACCGGAACGAACCCGGTCGCACACCGGGAAGTCGAGTGCCGGGTCTCGAAACGGAGCCGGGTCGGCCCAGTTTAAAACGGAGAAGAGAGTGCTGCCCTCTGCGGGTGAAAACATGGAAGTACGTTGGTTAATGATTTCCAGTTCACCCCGCTTGGTCAGGCCCACTCGGAGGCGGATAACTCCGGAACGCCGAGGCCGATTTCCTCCGGGTATGGCTCGTTGCGTGCGGCAGGAGGAGGCGCAGCGTTCGGTACCGAGCACTCGGAGGTGCGGTGCTGCCCGCCGGAGTGACAGCGAAAGGCTGCGCACCCCTTTCCGCCTGCTAACTCGGCGTCCGTGAGACCGACCGACTCCGCTTTAGCACCGGAGCTAGAGTGGGGCAAGGGGCACCGAAGGGTACCGGAACGATGACGTTCGCACACCGGGAAGTCGAGTGCCGGGCCGCCGAAAGCGAGCAGGGTGCCACCGCTCGGGGCCCCGGTTTGTCCGTCCCACCCGGAGGCCCATATCTCCGGAAGGCACAGGCCGATTTCCTCCGGGTATGGCTCGTTGTGTGCGGCCGGACCAGGCGCAGCGGACGGTACCGAGCACTCGGAGGTCGGGCGCTGCCCGCCGGAGGTACAGCGAAAGGCTGCAAACCACTTTCCGCCGCCTCCCTCCGCGGGCGTGAGACCGACGGTCGTCGGGTTTAGTTCCGCGGCTAGAGCAGGACGAGGGGCAGCGAACGGTACCGGAACGAACCCGGTCGCACACCGGGAAGTCGAGTGCCGGGTCTCGAAACGGAGCCGGGTCGGCCCAGTTTAAAACGGAGAAGAGAGTGCTGCCCTCTGCGGGTGAAAACATGGAAGTACGTTGGTTAATGATTTCCAGTTCACCCCGCTTGGTCAGGCCCACTCGGAGGCGGATAACTCCGGAACGCCGAGGCCGATTTCCTCCGGGTATGGCTCGTTGCGTGCGGCAGGAGGAGGCGCAGCGTTCGGTACCGAGCACTCGGAGGTGCGGTGCTGCCCGCCGGAGTGACAGCGAAAGGCTGCGCACCCCTTTCCGCCTGCTAACTCGGCGTCCGTGAGACCGACCGACTCCGCTTTAGCACCGGAGCTAGAGTGGGGCAAGGGGCACCGAAGGGTACCGGAACGATGACGTTCGCACACCGGGAAGTCGAGTGCCGGGCCGCCGAAAGCGAGCAGGGTGCCACCGCTCGGGGCCCCGGTTTGTCCGTCCCACCCGGAGGCCCATATCTCCGGAAGGCACAGGCCGATTTCCTCCGGGTATGGCTCGTTGCGTGCGGCCGGACCAGGCGCAGCGGACGGTACCGAGCACTCGGAGGTCGGGCGCTGCCCGCCGGAGGTACAGCGAAAGGCTGCAAACCACTTTCCGCCGCCTCCCTCCGCGGGCGTGAGACCGACGGTCGTCGGGTTTGTTTCCGCGGCTAGAGCAGGACGAGGGGCAGCGAACGGTACCGGAAGGAACCCGGTCGCACACCGGGAAGTCGACTAGCGGGCCGCCGAAAGCGAGCACGGGGCCCCGGTTTGTCCGTCCCACCCGGAGGCCCATATCTCTGGAAGGCACAGGCCGATTTCCACCGGGTATGGCTCGTTGTGTGCGGCAGGACCAGGCGCAGCGGACGGTACCGAGCACTCGGAGGTCGGGCGCTGCCCGCCGGAGGTACAGCGAAAGGCTGCAAACCACTTTCCGCCACCTCCCTCCGCGGGCGTGAGACCGACGGTCGTCGGGTTTGTCTCCGCGGCTAGAGCAGGACGAGGGGCAGCGAACGGTACCGGAACGAACCCGGTCGCACACCGGGAAGTCGACCAGCGGGCCGCCGAAAGCGTGCTCGGGTCCCCGGTTTGTCTGTCCCACCCGGAGGCTGATATCTGAGGAAGTCCGAGGCCGATTTCCTCCGGCTAACTCGGCGGGCAATGTGTCCCCCCCCCACCATCTTCGGCTGATTACCGTGGCTGGACCGGATCAAGGAGCAACGGAACCGTGCCAGAACGACGTCGGTCGGACGGCGTGAACTGATAGTGCCGAGGCCGGAAACCGAGCCGGAAATGTGCACCGATTTATTGGTCCCACTCGCAGGCCCATATCTCCGGAAGGCCGAGGCCGATTTCCTCCGGGTATGGTTCGCTGCGTGCAGCCGGAAGGGGAGCAGCGGACGGCACTGAGCAGCCGGAGGTGCGGCGCTGCCCGCCGGAGCTGCAAGCGAAAGGCTGCGCACCGCTTTCCGCTGGCTAACTCGGCGGCCGTCAGGCCGACCGACTCCGCTTCAGCACGGGAGCTGGAGTCGGGCAAGGGGCACCGAAGGGTACCGGAAGGATCACGTTCGGACACCGGGAAGTCGAGTGCCGGGCCGCCGAAAGCGAGCTCGGGGCCCCGGTTTGTCCGTCCCACCCGGAGGCCCATATCTCGAGAAGGCACAGGCCGATTTCCTCCGGGTTTGGCTCGCTGCGTGCGGCCGGACGAGGCGCAGCGAACGGTACCGAGCACTCGGAGGTGCGGCGCTGCCCGCCGGAGGTACAGCGAAAGGCTGCAAACCGCTTTCCGCCTCCTCTCCCCTCGGGCGTGAGACCGACGGTCGTCTGGTTTGCTTCCGCGGCAAGAGCAGGACGAGGGGCACCGAGCGGTACCAGAACGAACCCGGTCGCACACCGGGATGTGGAGTGCCCGGCCCAAACCCGCTACCCCCCCCCCCCCCCCCCAACACCCGAAAGCGAGCCCCGGTTTGTGGATTAAAAGTGAAGCGGCAAAGATTTGTAAAACAGCGTGAAATGATGAACCAGAAGCCCAAAGTAATGGTGGGAATAAAAGTTCCAAAATGTGAAATGGTGAACCAGAAGTTGTGTGAACTGTTTAACCCAAAGTGGCAAAAATGGATTAAAAGGGGTGAAATGATCGACCGCAAAGCAGGGCAAGCATTAAACAAAAGCAGCAGCATTTTTTAAAAAGGGACAAATGGTTTACCAGAATCCCAAAAGAATGCTCAGAGACTTAAGTCCCAAAGGGGAAATGGTTAACCAGTAGCTGGGTGAACTGCTTAACCCAAAGTGGGAAAAAGGATAAAAAAGGGGTGAACTGATCAACCAGAAGTCGACAACAATGTGCGGCGATTAAGTCTGAAAGAGGGAAAGGTTGACCGGAAAGCAGGGAAATGATTAAACAAAAGCAGAAAAATTCAGTAAAAAGGGGCAAGTGGTGAACCAGAAGTTGGGTGAACTGCTTAACCAAAAGTGGGAAAGAGGATTAAAAGGGGAGAAATGTTGAACCAGATGTCGAAAACAATGCGCGGCGATGAAGTCTGAAAGAGGAAAAGGTTGACCGCAAAGCAGGGAAAGGATTAAACAGAAGCAGCAATATCTTTTAAAAAGGGACAAATGGTGAACCAGAATCCCAAAAGAATGCTCAGAGACTTAAGTCCCAAAGGGGCAAATGGTTAACCAGAAGCTGGGTGAACTGTTTAACCAAAAGTGGGAAAAAGGATTAAAATGTTGTGAAATGATTAACCAGAAGGCGAAAGCAAAGTGCGGCGGCGAAGTCCTAAAGGGGAAAAGGTTGACCATAAAGCAGGGAAATGATTAAACAAAAGCGGAAAAATTCAGTAAGAAGGGGCAAATGGTTAACCAGAAGTTGGGTGAACTGCTTAACCAAAAGTGGGAAAAAGGATTAAAAGGGGAGAAATGTTTAACCAGATGTCGAAAACAATGCGCGGCGATGAAGTCTGAAAGAGGAATAGGTCGACCGCAAAGCAGGGAAATGATTAAACAAAAGCAGAAAAATTCAGTAAAAAGGGGCAAATGGTGAACCAGAAGCTGGGTGAACTGCTTAACCAAAAGTGGGAAAAAGGATTAAAAGGGGAGAAATGTTGAACCAGATGTCGAAAACAAGGTGCGGCGATGAAGTCTGAAAGAGGAATAGGTCGACCGCAAAGCAGGGAAAGGTTTAATCAAAAGCAGCAATATCTTTTAAAAAGGGACAAATGGTGAACCAGAATCACAAAAGAATGCTCAGAGACTTAAGTCCCAAAGGGGAAATGGTTAACCAGTAGCTGGGTGAACTGTCCAACCCAAAGTGGGAAAAAGGATTAAAAGGGGTGAAATGATTAACCAGGAGGCTAAAGCAATGTGCCGCGGTGAAGTCCTAAAGGGGAAAAGGTTGACCAGAAAGCAGGGAAAGCATTAAACAAAAGCGGCAACATTTTTTAAAAAGTGGCAAATGGTTAACCAGAATCCCAAAAGAATGCTCAGAGACTTAAGTCCCAAAGGGGAAATGGTGAACCAGAAGCTGGGTGAACTGGTGAACCAAAAGTGGGAAAAAGGATTAAAAGGGGAGAAATGATTAACCAGGAGGCTGAAGCAATGTGCCGCGGTGAAGTCCTAAAGGGTAAAAGGTTGACAAGAAAGCAGGGAAATGATTAAACCAAAGCGGAAAAATTCAGTATAATGGGGCAAATGGTTAACCAGAAGCTGGGTGAAATGGTTAACCAAAAGTGGCAAAAAAAGATTTAAAGGGGAAAAATGATTAACCAGAAGTCGACAACAATGCTCGGCGATGAAGTCTGAAAGGGGAAAAGGTTGACCAGAAAGCAGGGAAACGATTAAACAAAAGCGGCAACATTTTTTAAAAAGTGGCAAATGGTTAACCAGAATCCCAAAAGAATGCTCAGAGACTAAGTCCCAAAGGGGAAATGGTTAACCAGAAGCTGGGGGAAATGGTTAACCAAAAGTTGCAAAAATGATTAAAAGGGGTGAAATGATTAACCAGGAGGCTGAAGCAATGTGCCGCGGTGAAGTCCTAAAGGGGAAAAGGTTGACCACAAAGCAGGGAAAGCATTAAACAAAAGCGGCAACATTTTTTAAAAATTGGCAAATGATTAACCAGAATCCCAAAAGAATGCTCAGAGACTAAGTCCCAAAGGGGAAATGGTTAACCAGAAGCAGGGGGAAATGGTTAACCAAAAGTTGCAAAAATGATTAAAAGGGGTGAAATGATTAACCAGGAGGCTGAAGCAATGTGCCGCGGTGAAGTCCTAAAGGGGAAAAGGTTGACCACAAAGCAGGGAAAGCATTAAACAAAAGCGGCAACATTTTTAAAAAAGTGGCAAATGATTAACCAGAATCCCAAAAGAATGCTCAGAGACTAAGTCCCAAAGGGGAAATGGTTAACCAGAAGCTGGGGGAAATGGTTAACCAAAAGTTGCAAAAATGATTAAAAGGGGTGAAATGATTAACCAGGAGGCTAAAGCAATGTGCCGCGGTGAAGTCTGAAAGAGGGAAAGGTTGACCAGAAAGCATTAAACAAAAGTGGCAACATTTTAAAATAATTGGCAAATGGTTAACCAGAATCCCAAAAGAATGCTCAGAGACTAAGTCCCAAAGGGGAAATGGTTAACCAGAAGCTGGGGGAAATGGTTAACCAAAAGTTGCAAAAATGATTAAAAGGGGTGAAATGATTAACCAGGAGGCTAAAGCAATGTGCCGCGGTGAAGTCCTAAAGGGGAAAAGGTTGACCAGAAAGCAGGGAAAGCATTAAACAAAAGCGGCAACATTTTTTAAAAAGTGGCAAATGGTTAACCAGAATCCCAAAAGAATGCTCAGAGACCAAGTCCCAAAGGGGAAATGGTTAACCAGAAGCTGGGGGAAATGGTTAACCAAAAGTTGCAAAAATGATTAAAAGGGGTGAAATGATTAACCAGGAGGCTGAAGCAATGTGCCGCGGTGAAGTCTGAAAGAGGGAAAGGTTGACCAGAAAGCATTAAACAAAAGTGGCAACATTTTTTAAAAATTGGCAAATGGTTAACCAGAATCCCAAAAGAATGCTCACAGACTAAGTCCCAAAGGGGAAATGGTTAACCAGAAGCTGGGTGAAATGGTTAACCAAAAGTTACAAAAATGATTAAAAGGGGTGAAATGATCAACCAGAAGTCGAAAACAATGTGCGGCGATGAAGTCCTAAGGTGGAAAAGTTACCCAGAAGGCAGGGAAATGATCAAACGAAAGCAGCCAAAAAATTATTAAAAGAGGGGAACTGATGAACCAAAAGATGAGAAACGGCCCGCAGAGACTAAGTCCAAAACGGGAACTGGTGAACCGGAAATGATTAACCAAAAACTAAGTCCGAAGAGGGAACTGGTAAACCAGAACTGAGTAACCCGATTTTTAAAATTAATTATAAATGGGGAAACGATTGAGCAAAAGGCGGAAATTAAGTCACAGGGACCAGGTCCGAAAGGGCAAGAGGTTACCCCGTAGGGGGCATTCGTCAACTCAATCTGAAAATTTTGGAGGCAAATCTGACCAAAATGCGGAAATCGGACCACACCGCGAGGGGCGCCATTCGACGGGGCAGGGGTAGACGCGTCGAACGGTGCCTGAAGGTCCCGGCTGCGACACGTGAGTCCGGAGATATGGCCAGTCAAAGTCTGATGGGAGGTACCGAAGCCGAAAAATCGAAACGCGTTTGCGGCGATTCGGTGTCAGAAAGTCGGTCACGAATTCAAATTCGTCCCGCTGATTCGCCAATTGCCAGCCGGTTCCGGGGGGATTGGCGGGGTACCTGCAGGATAGTAAGAGGTGGCATGTCGAGACTTAGCCTGTTTACCAGACTTGTGTCCAGCGCCTCCAGGTCTGCAGAGACCGACCCGGGCTGCCGCCCAACCGACTTTTAAGCCTTTTGGGAGTGGGAATTTTTCCCATTTTTCCCCATTTTTCGGGTTTTTTGGTCGGGCTTGAAAACGGCGGCCCCGAGGCCTCCCGGGGCTGGCGGGCTTCGGCTCCCTTGCGAGAGGGTCCGAATTCCACCCGTTTAAGCCCAGAAAGGAGTTCGGAAGTCAGTCGGTCGAGGGAACCCCTTCGGAAGTCCGACGGGGATGGATTCGGCCGGCGTTTCGGATCTCCGGTCAGAGGATTCCCCCCCTGGGCGGGGGGGTGCGAGTAGCTGCCGGCAAACGGTCCCTTGCACTTGTGGCACAAAAAGTCCGAGCACAGGTTAATGAGTTGGCCGCGGAAGCCCCTATGCCGAAATGAGAAAGCCCCCGTTGCGGGGATTTAGTGACGCATCTGCGGCCGGAGGTGGGAGGCCGTCCTGCCGAATTGACACTTGTCATTCGGGCACCTAGGGATTGGTCGGGTACCCGGAGATTTTCGAGAACACGATTTTCAGAGCTTTCTCTGACAGCCCAGGTGCACTTTAAGAGTGCCTGAAAAAGTGACACTTGGCAAAAGGCTCTCAATTTCAAAGCGGAGACCTTTACAAGAGCACTCGGAAGTCACCTGTCAGCATTTAAAGCTACATCAGGCGGCAATTTTCGAACTCTTT
>NW_027139286.1:250000-257500 GCF_035084215.1 Heptranchias perlo
CGAGCACTCGGAGATGCGGTGCAGCCCGCCGGAGTGACAGCGAAAGGCTGCGCACCGCTTTCCGCCTGCTAACTCGGCGTCCGTGAGACCGACCGACTTCGCTTTACCGCCGGAGCTAGAGTGGGGCAAGGGGCACGGTTGAGTACCGGAAGGATGACGTTCGCACACCGGGAAGTCGAGTGCCGGGCCGCTGAAAGCGAGCTCGGGGCCCCGGTTTGTCCGTCCCACCCGGAGGCCCATATCTCCGGAAGGCAAAGGCCGATTTCCACCGGGTATGGCTCGTTGTGTGCGGCCGGACCAGGCGCAGCGGACGGTACCGAGCACTCGGAGGTGCGGCGCTGCCCGCCGGAGTGACAGCGAAAGGCTGCGCACCGCTTTCCGCCTGGTAACTCGGCGTCTGTGAGACCGACCGACTCCGCTTTACCGCCGGAGCTAGAGTGGGGCAAGGGGCACCGTTGGGTACCGGAACGATCACGTTCGCACACCGGGAAGTCGAGTGCCGGGCCGCTGAAAGCGAGTAGGGTGCCACCGCTCGGGGCCCCGGTTTGTCCGTCCCACCCGGAGGCCCATATCTCCGGAAGGCACAGGCCGATTTCCTCCGGGTATGGCTCGTTGTGTGCGGCCGGACCAGGCGCAGCGGACGGTACCGAGCACTCGGAGGTCCGGCGCTGCCCGCCGGAGGTACAGCGAAAGGCTGCAAACCACTTTCCGCCGCCACCCTCCGCGGGCGTGAGACCGACGGTCATCGGGTTTGGTTCCGCGGCTCGAGCAGGACGAGGGGCAGCGAACGGTACCGGAACGAACCCGGTCGCACACCGGGAAGTCGAGTGCCGGGTCTCGAAACGGAGCCGGGTCGGCCCAGTTTAAAACGGAGAAGAGAGTGCTGCCCTCTGCGGGTGAAAACCTGGAAGTACGTTGGTTAATGATTTCCAGTTCACCCCGCTTGGTCAGGCCCACTCGGAGGCGGATAACTCCGGAACGCCGAGGCCGATTTCCTGCGGGTATGGCTCGTTGCGTGCGGCAGGAGGCGGCGCAGCGTACGGTACCGAGCACTCGGAGGTGCGGTGCTGCCCGCCGGAGTGACAGCGAAAGGCTGCGCACCGCTTTCCGCCTGCTAACTCGGCGTCCGTGAGACCGACCGACTCCGCTTTAGCACCGGAGCTAGAGTGGGGCAAGGGGCACCGAAGGGTACCGGAACGATGACGTTCGCACACCGGGAAGTCGAGTGCCGGGCCGCCGAAAGCGAGCAGGGTGCCACCGCTCGGGGCCCCGGTTTGTCCGTCCCACCCGGAGGCCCATATCTCCGGAAGGCACAGGCCGATTTCCACCGGGTATGGCTCGTTGTGTGCGGCCGGACCAGGCGCAGCGGATGGTACCGAGCACTCGGAGGTCGGGCGCTGCCCGCCGGAGGTACAGCGAAAGGCTGCAAACCACTTTCCGCCGCCTCCCTCCGCGGGCGTGAGACCGACGGTCGTCGGGTTTGTTTCCCCGGCTAGAGCAGGACGAGGGGCAGCGAACGGTACCGGAACGAACCCGGTCGCACACCGGGAAGTCGACTAGCGGGCCGCCGAAAGCGAGCACGGGGCCCCGGTTTGTCCGTCCCACCCGGAGGCCCATATCTCTGGAAGGCACAGGCCGATTTCCACCGGGTATGGCTCGTTGTGTGCGGCAGGACCAGGCGCAGCGGACGGTACCGAGCACTCGGAGGTCGGGCGCTGCCCGCCGGAGGTACAGCGAAAGGCTGCAAACCACTTTCCGCCGCCTCCCTCCGCGGGCGTGAGACCGACGGTCGTCGGGTTTGGTTCCGCGGCTAGAGCAGGACGAGGGGCAGCGAACGGTACCGGAACGAACCCGGTCGCACACCGGGAAGTCGAGTGCCGGGTCTCGAAACGGAGCCGGGTCGGCCCAGTTTAAAACGGAGAAGAGAGTGCTGCCCTCTGCGGGTGAAAACCTGGAAGTACGTTGGTTAATGATTTCCAGTTCACCCCGCTTGGTCAGGCCCACTCGGAGGCGGATAACTCCGGAACGCCGAGGCCGATTTCCTCCGGGTCTGGCTCGTTGCGTGCGGCAGGAGGCGGCGCAGCGTACGGTACCGAGCACTCGGAGATGCGGTGCAGCCCGCCGGAGTGACAGCGAAAGGCTGCGCACCGCTTTCCGCCTGGTAACTCGGCGTCCGTGAGACCGACCGACTCCGCTTTAGCACCGGAGCTAGAGTGGGGCAAGGGGCACGGTTGGGTACCGGAAGGATGACGTTCGCACACCGGGAAGTCGAGTGCCGGGCCGCCGAAAGCGAGCACGGGGTCCCGGTTTGTCCGTCCCACCCGGAGGCCCATATCTCCGGAAGGCACAGGCCGATTTCCTCCGGGTATGGCTCGTTGCGTGCGGCCGGACCAGGCGCAGCGGACGGTACCGAGCACTCGGAGGTCGGGCGCTGCCCGCCGGAGGTACAGCGAAAGGCTGCAAACCACTTTCCGCCGCCTCCCTCCGCGGGCGTGAGACCGACGGTCGTCGGGTTTGTTTCCGCGGCTAGAGCAGGACGAGGGGCAGCGAACGGTACCGGAAGGAACCCGGTCGCACACCGGGAAGTCGACTAGCGGGCCGCCGAAAGCGAGCACGGGGCCCCGGTTTGTCCGTCCCACCCGGAGGCCCATATCTCTGGAAGGCACAGGCCGATTTCCACCGGGTATGGCTCGTTGTGTGCGGCAGGACCAGGCGCAGCGGACGGTACCGAGCACTCGGAGGTCGGGCGCTGCCCGCCGGAGGTACAGCGAAAGGCTGCAAACCACTTTCCGCCACCTCCCTCCGCGGGCGTGAGACCGACGGTCGTCGGGTTTGTCTCCGCGGCTAGAGCAGGACGAGGGGCAGCGAACGGTACCGGAACGAACCCGGTCGCACACCGGGAAGTCGACCAGCGGGCCGCCGAAAGCGTGCTCGGGTCCCCGGTTTGTCTGTCCCACCCGGAGGCTGATATCTGAGGAAGTCCGAGGCCGATTTCCTCCGGCTAACTCGGCGGGCAATGTGTCCCCCCCCCACCATCTTCGGCTGATTACCGTGGCTGGACCGGATCAAGGAGCAACGGAACCGTGCCAGAACGACGTCGGTCGGACGGCGTGAACTGATAGTGCCGAGGCCGGAAACCGAGCCGGAAATGTGCACCGATTTATTGGTCCCACTCGCAGGCCCATATCTCCGGAAGGCCGAGGCCGATTTCCTCCGGGTATGGTTCGCTGCGTGCAGCCGGAAGGGGAGCAGCGGACGGCACTGAGCAGCCGGAGGTGCGGCGCTGCCCGCCGGAGCTGCAAGCGAAAGGCTGCGCACCGCTTTCCGCTGGCTAACTCGGCGGCCGTCAGGCCGACCGACTCCGCTTCAGCACGGGAGCTGGAGTCGGGCAAGGGGCACCGAAGGGTACCGGAAGGATCACGTTCGGACACCGGGAAGTCGAGTGCCGGGCCGCCGAAAGCGAGCTCGGGGCCCCGGTTTGTCCGTCCCACCCGGAGGCCCATATCTCGAGAAGGCACAGGCCGATTTCCTCCGGGTTTGGCTCGCTGCGTGCGGCCGGACGAGGCGCAGCGAACGGTACCGAGCACTCGGAGGTGCGGCGCTGCCCGCCGGAGGTACAGCGAAAGGCTGCAAACCGCTTTCCGCCTCCTCTCCCCTCGGGCGTGAGACCGACGGTCGTCTGGTTTGCTTCCGCGGCAAGAGCAGGACGAGGGGCACCGAGCGGTACCAGAACGAACCCGGTCGCACACCGGGATGTCGAGTGCCCGGCCCAAACCCGCTACCCCCCCCCCACCCGAAAGCGAGCCACGGTTTGTGGATTAAAAGTGAAGCGGCAAAGATTTGTAAAACAGCGTGAAATGATGAACCAGAAGCCCAAAGTAATGGTGGGAATAAAAGTTCCGAAATGTGAAATGGTGAACCAGAAGTTGTGTGAACTGTTTAACCCAAAGTGGCAAAAATGGATTAAAAGGGGTGAAATGATCGACCGCAAAGCAGGGCAAGCATTAAACAAAAGCAGCAGCATTTTTTAAAAAGGGACAAATGGTTTACCAGAATCCCAAAAGAATGCTCAGAGACTTAAGTGCCAAAGGGGAAATGGTTAACCAGTAGCTGGGTGAACTGTTTAACCAAAAGTGGGAAAAAGGATTAAAAGGGGTGAAATGATTAACCAGAAGGCGAAAGCAATGTGCCGCGTCAAAGTCCTAAAGGGGAAAAGGTTGACCATAAAGCAGGGAAATGATTAAACCAAAGCAGAAAAATTCAGTAAAAAGGGGCAAGTGGTGAACCAGAAGTTGGGTGAACTGCTTAACCAAAAGTGGGAAAGAGGATTAAAAGGGGAGAAATGTTGAACCAGATGTCGAAAACAATGCGCGGCGATGAAGTCTGAAAGAGGAAAAGGTTGACCGCAAAGCAGGGAAAGGATTAAACAGAAGCAGCAATATCTTTTAAAAAGGGACAAATGGTGAACCAGAATCCCAAAAGAATGCTCAGAGACTTAAGTCCCAAAGGGGCAAATGGTTAACCAGAAGCTGGGTGAACTGTTTAACCAAAAGTGGGAAAAAGGATTAAAATGTTGTGAAATGATTAACCAGAAGGCGAAAGCAAAGTGCGGCGGCGAAGTCCTAAAGGGGAAAAGGTTGACCATAAAGCAGGGAAATGATTAAACAAAAGCGGAAAAATTCAGTAAGAAGGGGCAAATGGTTAACCAGAAGTTGGGTGAACTGCTTAACCAAAAGTGGGAAAAAGGATTAAAAGGGGAGAAATGTTTAACCAGATGTCGAAAACAATGCGCGGCGATGAAGTCTGAAAGAGGAATAGGTCGACCGCAAAGCAGGGAAATGATTAAACAAAAGCAGAAAAATTCAGTAAAAAGGGGCAAATGGTGAACCAGAAGCTGGGTGAACTGCTTAACCAAAAGTGGGAAAAAGGATTAAAAGGGGAGAAATGTTGAACCAGATGTCGAAAACAAGGTGCGGCGATGAAGTCTGAAAGAGGAATAGGTCGACCGCAAAGCAGGGAAAGGTTTAATCAAAAGCAGCAATATCTTTTAAAAAGGGACAAATGGTGAACCAGAATCACAAAAGAATGCTCAGAGACTTAAGTCCCAAAGGGGAAATGGTTAACCAGTAGCTGGGTGAACTGTCCAACCCAAAGTGGGAAAAAGGATTAAAAGGGGTGAAATGATTAACCAGGAGGCTAAAGCAATGTGCCGCGGTGAAGTCCTAAAGGGGAAAAGGTTGACCAGAAAGCAGGGAAAGCATTAAACAAAAGCGGCAACATTTTTTAAAAAGTGGCAAATGGTTAACCAGAATCCCAAAAGAATGCTCAGAGACTTAAGTCCCAAAGGGGAAATGGTGAACCAGAAGCTGGGTGAACTGGTGAACCAAAAGTGGGAAAAAGGATTAAAAGGGGAGAAATGATTAACCAGGAGGCTGAAGCAATGTGCCGCGGTGAAGTCCTAAAGGGTAAAAGGTTGACAAGAAAGCAGGGAAATGATTAAACCAAAGCGGAAAAATTCAGTATAATGGGGCAAATGGTTAACCAGAAGCTGGGTGAAATGGTTAACCAAAAGTGGCAAAAAAAGATTTAAAGGGGAAAAATGATTAACCAGAAGTCGACAACAATGCTCGGCGATGAAGTCTGAAAGGGGAAAAGGTTGACCAGAAAGCAGGGAAACGATTAAACAAAAGCGGCAACATTTTTTAAAAAGTGGCAAATGGTTAACCAGAATCCCAAAAGAATGCTCAGAGACTAAGTCCCAAAGGGGAAATGGTTAACCAGAAGCTGGGGGAAATGGTTAACCAAAAGTTGCAAAAATGATTAAAAGGGGTGAAATGATTAACCAGGAGGCTGAAGCAATGTGCCGCGGTGAAGTCCTAAAGGGGAAAAGGTTGACCACAAAGCAGGGAAAGCATTAAACAAAAGCGGCAACATTTTTTAAAAATTGGCAAATGATTAACCAGAATCCCAAAAGAATGCTCAGAGACTAAGTCCCAAAGGGGAAATGGTTAACCAGAAGCAGGGGGAAATGGTTAACCAAAAGTTGCAAAAATGATTAAAAGGGGTGAAATGATTAACCAGGAGGCTGAAGCAATGTGCCGCGGTGAAGTCCTAAAGGGGAAAAGGTTGACCACAAAGCAGGGAAAGCATTAAACAAAAGCGGCAACATTTTTAAAAAAGTGGCAAATGATTAACCAGAATCCCAAAAGAATGCTCAGAGACTAAGTCCCAAAGGGGAAATGGTTAACCAGAAGCTGGGGGAAATGGTTAACCAAAAGTTGCAAAAATGATTAAAAGGGGTGAAATGATTAACCAGGAGGCTAAAGCAATGTGCCGCGGTGAAGTCTGAAAGAGGGAAAGGTTGACCAGAAAGCATTAAACAAAAGTGGCAACATTTTAAAATAATTGGCAAATGGTTAACCAGAATCCCAAAAGAATGCTCAGAGACTAAGTCCCAAAGGGGAAATGGTTAACCAGAAGCTGGGGGAAATGGTTAACCAAAAGTTGCAAAAATGATTAAAAGGGGTGAAATGATTAACCAGGAGGCTAAAGCAATGTGCCGCGGTGAAGTCCTAAAGGGGAAAAGGTTGACCAGAAAGCAGGGAAAGCATTAAACAAAAGCGGCAACATTTTTTAAAAAGTGGCAAATGGTTAACCAGAATCCCAAAAGAATGCTCAGAGACCAAGTCCCAAAGGGGAAATGGTTAACCAGAAGCTGGGGGAAATGGTTAACCAAAAGTTGCAAAAATGATTAAAAGGGGTGAAATGATTAACCAGGAGGCTGAAGCAATGTGCCGCGGTGAAGTCTGAAAGAGGGAAAGGTTGACCAGAAAGCATTAAACAAAAGTGGCAACATTTTTTAAAAATTGGCAAATGGTTAACCAGAATCCCAAAAGAATGCTCACAGACTAAGTCCCAAAGGGGAAATGGTTAACCAGAAGCTGGGTGAAATGGTTAACCAAAAGTTACAAAAATGATTAAAAGGGGTGAAATGATCAACCAGAAGTCGAAAACAATGTGCGGCGATGAAGTCCTAAGGTGGAAAAGTTACCCAGAAGGCAGGGAAATGATCAAACGAAAGCAGCCAAAAAATTATTAAAAGAGGGGAACTGATGAACCAAAAGATGAGAAACGGCCCGCAGAGACTAAGTCCAAAACGGGAACTGGTGAACCGGAAATGATTAACCAAAAACTAAGTCCGAAGAGGGAACTGGTAAACCAGAACTGAGTAACCAGATTTTTAAAATTAATTATAAATGGGGAAACGATTGAGCAAAAGGCGGAAATTAAGTCACAGGGACCAGGTCCGAAAGGGCAAGAGGTTACCCCGTAGGGGGCATTCGTCAACTCAATCTGAAAATTTTGGAGGCAAATCTGACCAAAATGCGGAAATCGGACCACACCGCGAGGGGCGCCATTCGACGGGGCAGGGGTAGACGCGTCGAACGGTGCCTGAAGGTCCCGGCTGCGACACGTGAGTCCGGAGATATGGCCAGTCAA
>NW_027139286.1:270000-277500 GCF_035084215.1 Heptranchias perlo
GGAACGATCACGTTCGCATACCGGGAAGTCGAGTGACGGGCCGCTGAAAGCGAGCAGGGTGCCACCGACTCGTCGGGCCAACTCGGAGGCTGATATCTCAGGAAGGCCGAGGCCGATTTCCTCCGGGTATGGCTTGTTGCGTGCGGCAGGAGGAGGCGCAGCGTACGGTACCGAGCACTCGGAGGTGCGATGCTGCCCGCCGGAGTGACAGCGAAAGGCTGCGCACCGCTTTCCGCCTGGTAACTCGGCGTCCGTGAGACCGACCGACTCCGCTTTAGCGCCGGAGCTAGAGTGGGGCAAGGGGCACGTTTGGGTACCGGAACGATCACGTTCGCATACCGGGAAGTCGAGTGCCGGGCCGCTGAAAGCGAGCAGGGTGCCACCGACTCGTCGGGCCCACTCGGAGGCTGATATCTCAGGAAGGCCGAGGCCGATTTCCTCCGGGTATGGCTCGTTGCGTGCGGCAGGAGGCGGCGCAGCGTACGGTACCGAGCACTGGGAGGTGCGATGCTGCCCGCCGGAGTGACAGCGAAAGGCTGCGCACCGCTTTCCGCCTGCTAACTCGGCGTCCGTGAGACCGACCGACTTCGCTTTACCGCCGGAGCTAGAGTGGGGCAAGAGGCACGGTTGGGTACCGGAACGATCACGTTCGCACACCGGGAAGTCGAGTGCCGGGTCTCGAAACGGAGCCGGGTCGGCCCAATTTAAAACGGAGAATAGAGTGCTGCCCTCTGCGGGTGAAAACCTGGAAGTACGTTGGTTAATGATTTCCAGTTCACCCCGCTTGGTCAGGCCCACTCGGAGGCGGATAACTCCGGAACGCCGAGGCCGATTTCCTCCGGGTATGGCTCGTTGCGTGCGGCAGGAGGCGGCGCAGCGTACGGTACCGAGCACTCGGAGATGCGGTGCAGCCCGCCGGAGTGACAGCGAAAGGCTGCGCACCGCTTTCCGCCTGCTAACTCGGCGTCCGTGAGACCGACCGACTTCGCTTTACCGCCGGAGCTAGAGTGGGGCAAGGGGCACGGTTGAGTACCGGAAGGATGACGTTCGCACACCGGGAAGTCGAGTGCCGGGCCGCTGAAAGCGAGCAGGGTGCCACCGCTCGGGGCCCCGGTTTGTCCGTCCCACCCGGAGGCCCATATCTCCGGAAGGCACAGGCCGATTTCCACCGGGTATGGCTCGTTGTGTGCGGCCGGACCAGGCGCAGCGGACGGTACCGAGCACTCGGAGGTCGGGCGCTGCCCGCCGGAGGTACAGCGAATGGCTGCAAACCACTTTCCGCCGCCTCCCTCCGCGGGCGTGAGACCGACGGTCGTCGGGTTTGTTTCCGCGGCTAGAGCAGGACGAGGGGCAGCGAACGGTACCGGAAGGAACCCGGTCGCACACCGGGAAGTCGACTAGCGGGCCGCCGAAAGCGAGCACGGGGCCCCGGTTTGTCCGTCCCACCCGGAGGCCCATATCTCTGGAAGGCACAGGCCGATTTCCACCGGGTATGGCTCGTTGTGTGCGGCAGGACCAGGCGCAGCGGACGGTACCGAGCACTCGGAGGTCGGGCGCTGCCCGCCGGAGGTACAGCGAAAGGCTGCAAACCACTTTCCGCCACCTCCCTCCGCGGGCGTGAGACCGACGGTCGTCGGGTTTGTTTCCGCGGCTAGAGCAGGACGAGGGGCAGCGAACGGTACCGGAACGAACCCGGTCGCACACCGGGAAGTCGACCAGCGGGCCGCCGAAAGCGTGCTCGGGTCCCCGGTTTGTCTGTCCCACCCGGAGGCTGATATCTGAGGAAGTCCGAGGCCGATCTCCTCCGGCTAACTCGGCGGGCAATGTGTCCCCCCCACCATCTTCGGCTGATTACCGTGGCTGGACCGGATCAAGGAGCAACGGAACCGTGCCAGAACGACGTCGGTCGGACGGCGTGAACTGATAGTGCCGAGGCCGGAAACCGAGCCGGAAATGTGCACCGATTTATTGGTCCCACTCGCAGGCCCATATCTCCGGAAGGCCGAGGCCGATTTCCTCCGGGTATGGTTCGCTGCGTGCAGCCGGAAGGGGAGCAGCGGACGGCACTGAGCAGCCGGAGGTGCGGCGCTGCCCGCCGGAGCTGCAAGCGAAAGGCTGCGCACCGCTTTCCGCTGGTTAACTCGGCAGGCCGTCAGGCCGACCGACTCCGCTTCAGCACGGGAGCTAGAGTCGGGCAAGGGGCACCGAAGGGTACCGGAAGGATCACGTTCGGACACCGGGAAGTCGAGTGCCGGGCCGCCGAAAGCGAGCTCGGGGCCCCGGTTTGTCCGTCCCACCCGGAGGCCCATATCTCGAGAAGGCACAGGCCGATTTCCTCCGGGTTTGGCTCGCTGCGTGCGGCCGGACGAGGCGCAGCGAACGGTACCGAGCACTCGGAGGTGCGGCGCTGCCCGCCGGAGGTACAGCGAAAGGCTGCAAACCGCTTTCCGCCTCCTCTCCCCTCGGGCGTGAGACCGACGGTCGTCTGGTTTGCTTCCGCGGCAAGAGCAGGACGAGGGGCACCGAGCGGTACCAGAACGAACCCGGTCGCACACCGGGATGTCGAGTGCCCGGCCCAAACCCGCTACCCCCCCCCCACCCGAAAGCGAGCCACGGTTTGTGGATTAAAAGTGAAGCGGCAAAGATTTGTAAAACAGCGTGAAATGATGAACCAGAAGCCCAAAGTAATGGTGGGAATAAAAGTTCCGAAATGTGAAATGGTGAACCAGAAGTTGTGTGAACTGTTTAACCCAAAGTGGCAAAAATGGATTAAAAGGGGTGAAATGATCGACCGCAAAGCAGGGCAAGCATTAAACAAAAGCAGCAGCATTTTTTAAAAAGGGACAAATGGTTTACCAGAATCCCAAAAGAATGCTCAGAGACTTAAGTGCCAAAGGGGAAATGGTTAACCAGTAGCTGGGTGAACTGTTTAACCAAAAGTGGGAAAAAGGATTAAAAGGGGTGAAATGATTAACCAGAAGGCGAAAGCAATGTGCCGCGTCAAAGTCCTAAAGGGGAAAAGGTTGACCATAAAGCAGGGAAATGATTAAACCAAAGCAGAAAAATTCAGTAAAAAGGGGCAAATGGTTAACCAGAAGTTGGGTGAACTGCTTAACCAAAAGTGGGAAAGAGGATTAAAAGGGGAGAAATGTTGAACCAGATGTCGAAAACAATGCGCGGCGATGAAGTCTGAAAGAGGAAAAGGTTGACCGCAAAGCAGGGAAAGGATTAAACAGAAGCAGCAATATCTTTTAAAAAGGGACAAATGGTGAACCAGAATCCCAAAAGAATGCTCAGAGACTTAAGTCCCAAAGGGGCAAATGGTTAACCAGAAGCTGGGTGAACTGTTTAACCAAAAGTGGGAAAAAGGATTAAAAGGGGTGAAATGATTAACCAGAAGGCGAAAGCAAAGTGCGGCGGCGAAGTCCTAAAGGAGAAAAGGTTGACCAGAAAGCAGGGAAACGATTAAACAAAAGCGGCAACATTTTTTAAAAAGTGGCAAATGGTTAACCAGAATCCCAAAATAATGCTCAGAGACTTAAGTCCCAAAGGGGCAAATGGTTAACCAGAAGCTGGGTGAACTGTTTAACCAAAAGTGGGAAAAAGGATTAAAATGTTGTGAAATGATTAACCAGAAGGCGAAAGCAAAGTGCGGCGGCGAAGTCCTAAAGGGGAAAAGGTTGACCATAAAGCAGGGAAATGATTAAACAAAAGCAGAAAAATTCAGTAAGAAGGGGCAAATGGTTAACCAGAAGCTGGTTGAACTGCTTAACCAAAAGTGGCAAAAAGGATTGAAAGGGGAGAAATGTTTAACCGGATGTCGTAAACAAGGTGCGGCGATGAAGTCGGAAAGAGGAAAAGGTTGACCAGAAAGCAGGGAAAGCATTAAACAAAAGCAGCAACATTTTTTAAAAAGTGGCAAATGGTTAACCAGAATCCCAAAAGAATGCTCAGAGACTTAAGTCCCAAAGGGGAAATGGTGAACCAGAAGCTGGGTGAACTGGTGAACCAAAAGTGGGAAAAAGGATTAAAAGGGGAGAAATGTTTAACCAGAAGGCAAAAGCAAAGTGCGGCGGCGAAGTCCAAAAGGGGAAAAGGTTGACAAGAAAGCAGGGAAATGATTAAACCAAAGCGGAAAAATTCAGTAAAATGGGGCAAATGGTTAACCAGAAGCTGGGTGAAATGGTTAACCAAAAGTGGCAAAAAAAGATTTAAAGGGGAAAAATGATTAACCAGAAGTCGACAACAATGCGCGGCGATGAAGTCTGAAAGGGGAAAAGGTTGACCACATAGCAGGGAAACGATTAAACAAAAGCGGCAAAATTTTTAAAAAAGTGGCAAATGATTAACCAGAATCCCAAAAGAATGCTCAGGGACTAAGTCCCAAAGGGGAAATGGTTAACCAGAAGCTGGGGGAAATGGTTAACCAAAAGTTGCAAAAATGATTAAAAGGGGTGAAATGATCAACCAGAAGTCGAAAATTATGTGCGGCGGTGAAGTCTGAAAGAGGGAAAGGTTGACCAGAAAGCATTAAACAAAAGTGGCAACATTTTAAAAAAATTGGCAAATGGTTAACCAGAATCCCAAAAGAATGCTCAGAGACTAAGTCCCAAAGGGGAAATGGTTAACCAGAAGCTGGGGGAAATGGTTAACCAAAAGTTGCAAAAATGATTAAAAGGGGTGAAATGATTAACCAGGAGGCTAAAGCAATGTGCTGCGGTGAAGTCCTAAAGGGGAAAAGGTTGACCAGAAAGCAGGGAAAGCATTAAACAAAAGCGGCAACATTTTTTAAAAAGTGGCAAATGATTAACCAGAATCCCAAAAGAATGCTCAGAGACCAAGTCCCAAAGGGGAAATGGTTAACCAGAAGCTGGGGGAAATGGTTAACCAAAAGTTGCAAAAATGATTAAAAGGGGTGAAATGATTAACCAGGAGGCTGAAGCAATGTGCCGCGGTGAAGTCCTAAAGGGGAAAAGGTTGACCACAAAGCAGGGAAAGCATTAAACAAAAGCGGCAACATTTTTAAAAAAGTGGCAAATGATTAACCAGAATCCCAAAAGAATGCTCAGAGACTAAGTCCCAAAGGGGAAATGGTTAACCAGAAGCTGGGGGAAATGGTTAACCAAAAGTTGCAAAAATGATTAAAAGGGGTGAAATGATTAACCAGGAGGCTAAAGCAATGTGCCGCGGTGAAGTCTGAAAGAGGGAAAGGTTGACCAGAAAGCATTAAACAAAAGTGGCAACATTTTTAAAAAATTGGCAAATGATTAACCAGAATCCCAAAAGAATGCTCAGAGACTAAGTCCCAAAGGGGAAATGGTTAACCAGAAGCTGGGGGAAATGGTTAACCAAAAGTTGCAAAAATGATTAAAAGGGGTGAAATGATTAACCAGGAGGCTGAAGCAATGTGCCGCGGTGAAGTCTGAAAGAGGGAAAGGTTGACCAGAAAGCATTAAACAAAAGTGGCAACATTTTTAAAAAAGTGGCAAATGATTAACCAGAATCCCAAAAGAATGCTCAGAGACCAAGTCCCAAAGGGGAAATGGTTAACCAGAAGCTGGGGGAAATGGTTAACCAAAAGTTGCAAAAATGATTAAAAGGGGTGAAATGATTAACCAGGAGGCTGAAGCAATGTGCCGCGGTGAAGTCTGAAAGAGGGAAAGGTTGACCAGAAAGCATTAAACAAAAGTGGCAACATTTTTTAAAAATTGGCAAATGATTAACCAGAATCCCAAAAGAATGCTCAGAGACCAAGTCCCAAAGGGGAAATGGTTAACCAGAAGCTGGGGGAAATGGTTAACCAAAAGTTGCAAAAATGATTAAAAGGGGTGAAATGATTAACCAGGAGGCTGAAGCAATGTGCCGCGGTGAAGTCTGAAAGAGGGAAAGGTTGACCAGAAAGCATTAAACAAAAGTGGCAACATTTTTTAAAAATTGGCAAATGGTTAACCAGAATCCCAAAAGAATGCTCACAGACTAAGTCCCAAAGGGGAAATGGTTAACCAGAAGCTGGGTGAAATGGTTAACCAAAAGTTACAAAAATGATTAAAAGGGGTGAAATGATCAACCAGAAGTCGAAAACAATGTGCGGCGATGAAGTCCTAAGGTGGAAAAGTTACCCAGAAGGCAGGGAAATGATCAAACGAAAGCAGCCAAAAAATTATTAAAAGAGGGGAACTGATGAACCAAAAGATGAGAAACGGCCCGCAGAGACTAAGTCCAAAACGGGAACTGGTGAACCGGAAATGATTAACCAAAAACTAAGTCCGAAGAGGGAACTGGTAAACCAGAACTGAGTAACCCGATTTTTAAAATTAATTATAAATGGGGAAACGATTGAGCAAAAGGCGGAAATTAAGTCACAGGGACCAGGTCCGAAAGGGCAAGAGGTTACCCCGTAGGGGGCATTCGTCAACTCAATCTGAAAATTTTGGAGGCAAATCTGACCAAAATGCGGAAATCGGACCACACCGCGAGGGGCGCCATTCGACGGGGCAGGGGTAGACGCGTCGAACGGTGCCTGAAGGTCCCGGCTGCGACACGTGAGTCCGGAGATATGGCCAGTCAAAGTCTGATGGGAGGTACCGAAGCCGAAAAATCGAAACGCGTTTGCGGCGATTCGGTGTCAGAAAGTCGGTCACGAATTCAAATTCGTCCCGCTGATTCGCCAATTGCCAGCCGGTTCCGGGGGGATTGGCGGGGTACCTGCAGGATAGTAAGAGGTGGCATGTCGAGACTTAGCCTGTTTACCAGACTTGTGTCCAGCGCCTCCAGGTCTGCAGAGACCGACCCGGGCTGCCGCCCAACCGACTTTTAAGCCTTTTGGGAGTGGGAATTTTTCCCATTTTTCCCCATTTTTCGGGTTTTTTGGTCGGGCTTGAAAACGGCGGCCCCGAGGCCTCCCGGGGCTGGCGGGCTTCGGCTCCCTTGCGAGAGGGTCCGAATTCCACCCGTTTAAGCCCAGAAAGGAGTTCGGAAGTCAGTCGGTCGAGGGAACCCCTTCGGAAGTCCGACGGGGATGGATTCGGCCGGCGTTTCGGATCTCCGGTCAGAGGATTCCCCCCCTGGGCGGGGGGGTGCGAGTAGCTGCCGGCAAACGGTCCCTTGCACTTGTGGCACAAAAAGTCCGAGCACAGGTTAATGAGTTGGCCGCGGAAGCCCCTATGCCGAAATGAGAAAGCCCCCGTTGCGGGGATTTAGTGACGCATCTGCGGCCGGAGGTGGGAGGCCGTCCTGCCGAATTGACACTTGTCATTCGGGCACCTAGGGATTGGTCGGGTACCCGGAGATTTTCGAGAACACGATTTTCAGAGCTTTCTCTGACAGCCCAGGTGCACTTTAAGAGTGCCTGAAAAAGTGACACTTGGCAAAAGGCTCTCAATTTCAAAGCGGAGACCTTTACAAGAGCACTCGGAAGTCACCTGTCAGCATTTAAAGCTACATCAGGCGGCAATTTTCGAACTCTTTGTCAGTCTGAAATCGTGTTGAGCCTCGACAGCG
>NW_027139286.1:290000-300000 GCF_035084215.1 Heptranchias perlo
GCTAGAGTGGGGCAAGGGGCACGGTTGGGTACCGGAACGATCACGTTCGCACACCGGGAAGTCGAGTGCCGGGTCTCGAAACGGAGCCGGGTCGGCCCAATTTAAAACGGAGAATAGAGTGCTGCCCTCTGCGGGTGAAAACCTGGAAGTACGTTGGTTAATGATTTCCAGTTCACCCCGCTTGGTCAGGCCCACTCGGAGGCGGATAACTCCGGAACGCCGAGGCCGATTTCCTCCGGGTATGGCTCGTTGCGTGCGGCAGGAGGCGGCGCAGCGTACGGTACCGAGCACTCGGAGATGCGGTGCAGCCCGCCGGAGTGACAGCGAAAGGCTGCGCACCGCTTTCCGCCTGCTAACTCGGCGTCCGTGAGACCGACCGACTTCGCTTTACCGCCGGAGCTAGAGTGGGGCAAGGGGCACGGTTGAGTACCGGAAGGATGACGTTCGCACACCGGGAAGTCGAGTGCCGGGCCGCTGAAAGCGAGCTCGGGGCCCCGGTTTGTCCGTCCCACCCGGAGGCCCATATCTCCGGAAGGCAAAGGCCGATTTCCACCGGGTATGGCTCGTTGTGTGCGGCCGGACCAGGCGCAGCGGACGGTACCGAGCACTCGGAGGTGCGGCGCTGCCCGCCGGAGTGACAGCGAAAGGCTGCGCACCGCTTTCCGCCTGGTAACTCGGCGTCTGTGAGACCGACCGACTCCGCTTTACCGCCGGAGCTAGAGTGGGGCAAGGGGCACCGTTGGGTACCGGAACGATCACGTTCGCACACCGGGAAGTCGAGTGCCGGGCCGCTGAAAGCGAGTAGGGTGCCACCGCTCGGGGCCCCGGTTTGTCCGTCCCACCCGGAGGCCCATATCTCCGGAAGGCACAGGCCGATTTCCTCCGGGTATGGCTCGTTGTGTGCGGCCGGACCAGGCGCAGCGGACGGTACCGAGCACTCGGAGGTCCGGCGCTGCCCGCCGGAGGTACAGCGAAAGGCTGCAAACCACTTTCCGCCGCCACCCTCCGCGGGCGTGAGACCGACGGTCATCGGGTTTGGTTCCGCGGCTCGAGCAGGACGAGGGGCAGCGAACGGTACCGGAACGAACCCGGTCGCACACCGGGAAGTCGAGTGCCGGGTCTCGAAACGGAGCCGGGTCGGCCCAGTTTAAAACGGAGAAGAGAGTGCTGCCCTCTGCGGGTGAAAACCTGGAAGTACGTTGGTTAATGATTTCCAGTTCACCCCGCTTGGTCAGGCCCACTCGGAGGCGGATAACTCCGGAACGCCGAGGCCGATTTCCTGCGGGTATGGCTCGTTGCGTGCGGCAGGAGGCGGCGCAGCGTACGGTACCGAGCACTCGGAGGTGCGGTGCTGCCCGCCGGAGTGACAGCGAAAGGCTGCGCACCGCTTTCCGCCTGCTAACTCGGCGTCCGTGAGACCGACCGACTCCGCTTTAGCACCGGAGCTAGAGTGGGGCAAGGGGCACCGAAGGGTACCGGAACGATGACGTTCGCACACCGGGAAGTCGAGTGCCGGGCCGCCGAAAGCGAGCAGGGTGCCACCGCTCGGGGCCCCGGTTTGTCCGTCCCACCCGGAGGCCCATATCTCCGGAAGGCACAGGCCGATTTCCACCGGGTATGGCTCGTTGTGTGCGGCCGGACCAGGCGCAGCGGATGGTACCGAGCACTCGGAGGTCGGGCGCTGCCCGCCGGAGGTACAGCGAAAGGCTGCAAACCACTTTCCGCCGCCTCCCTCCGCGGGCGTGAGACCGACGGTCGTCGGGTTTGTTTCCCCGGCTAGAGCAGGACGAGGGGCAGCGAACGGTACCGGAACGAACCCGGTCGCACACCGGGAAGTCGACTAGCGGGCCGCCGAAAGCGAGCACGGGGCCCCGGTTTGTCCGTCCCACCCGGAGGCCCATATCTCTGGAAGGCACAGGCCGATTTCCACCGGGTATGGCTCGTTGTGTGCGGCAGGACCAGGCGCAGCGGACGGTACCGAGCACTCGGAGGTCGGGCGCTGCCCGCCGGAGGTACAGCGAAAGGCTGCAAACCACTTTCCGCCGCCTCCCTCCGCGGGCGTGAGACCGACGGTCGTCGGGTTTGGTTCCGCGGCTAGAGCAGGACGAGGGGCAGCGAACGGTACCGGAACGAACCCGGTCGCACACCGGGAAGTCGAGTGCCGGGTCTCGAAACGGAGCCGGGTCGGCCCAGTTTAAAACGGAGAAGAGAGTGCTGCCCTCTGCGGGTGAAAACCTGGAAGTACGTTGGTTAATGATTTCCAGTTCACCCCGCTTGGTCAGGCCCACTCGGAGGCGGATAACTCCGGAACGCCGAGGCCGATTTCCTCCGGGTCTGGCTCGTTGCGTGCGGCAGGAGGCGGCGCAGCGTACGGTACCGAGCACTCGGAGATGCGGTGCAGCCCGCCGGAGTGACAGCGAAAGGCTGCGCACCGCTTTCCGCCTGGTAACTCGGCGTCCGTGAGACCGACCGACTCCGCTTTAGCACCGGAGCTAGAGTGGGGCAAGGGGCACGGTTGGGTACCGGAAGGATGACGTTCGCACACCGGGAAGTCGAGTGCCGGGCCGCCGAAAGCGAGCACGGGGTCCCGGTTTGTCCGTCCCACCCGGAGGCCCATATCTCCGGAAGGCACAGGCCGATTTCCTCCGGGTATGGCTCGTTGCGTGCGGCCGGACCAGGCGCAGCGGACGGTACCGAGCACTCGGAGGTCGGGCGCTGCCCGCCGGAGGTACAGCGAAAGGCTGCAAACCACTTTCCGCCGCCTCCCTCCGCGGGCGTGAGACCGACGGTCGTCGGGTTTGTTTCCGCGGCTAGAGCAGGACGAGGGGCAGCGAACGGTACCGGAAGGAACCCGGTCGCACACCGGGAAGTCGACTAGCGGGCCGCCGAAAGCGAGCACGGGGCCCCGGTTTGTCCGTCCCACCCGGAGGCCCATATCTCTGGAAGGCACAGGCCGATTTCCACCGGGTATGGCTCGTTGTGTGCGGCAGGACCAGGCGCAGCGGACGGTACCGAGCACTCGGAGGTCGGGCGCTGCCCGCCGGAGGTACAGCGAAAGGCTGCAAACCACTTTCCGCCACCTCCCTCCGCGGGCGTGAGACCGACGGTCGTCGGGTTTGTCTCCGCGGCTAGAGCAGGACGAGGGGCAGCGAACGGTACCGGAACGAACCCGGTCGCACACCGGGAAGTCGACCAGCGGGCCGCCGAAAGCGTGCTCGGGTCCCCGGTTTGTCTGTCCCACCCGGAGGCTGATATCTGAGGAAGTCCGAGGCCGATTTCCTCCGGCTAACTCGGCGGGCAATGTGTCCCCCCCCCACCATCTTCGGCTGATTACCGTGGCTGGACCGGATCAAGGAGCAACGGAACCGTGCCAGAACGACGTCGGTCGGACGGCGTGAACTGATAGTGCCGAGGCCGGAAACCGAGCCGGAAATGTGCACCGATTTATTGGTCCCACTCGCAGGCCCATATCTCCGGAAGGCCGAGGCCGATTTCCTCCGGGTATGGTTCGCTGCGTGCAGCCGGAAGGGGAGCAGCGGACGGCACTGAGCAGCCGGAGGTGCGGCGCTGCCCGCCGGAGCTGCAAGCGAAAGGCTGCGCACCGCTTTCCGCTGGCTAACTCGGCGGCCGTCAGGCCGACCGACTCCGCTTCAGCACGGGAGCTGGAGTCGGGCAAGGGGCACCGAAGGGTACCGGAAGGATCACGTTCGGACACCGGGAAGTCGAGTGCCGGGCCGCCGAAAGCGAGCTCGGGGCCCCGGTTTGTCCGTCCCACCCGGAGGCCCATATCTCGAGAAGGCACAGGCCGATTTCCTCCGGGTTTGGCTCGCTGCGTGCGGCCGGACGAGGCGCAGCGAACGGTACCGAGCACTCGGAGGTGCGGCGCTGCCCGCCGGAGGTACAGCGAAAGGCTGCAAACCGCTTTCCGCCTCCTCTCCCCTCGGGCGTGAGACCGACGGTCGTCTGGTTTGCTTCCGCGGCAAGAGCAGGACGAGGGGCACCGAGCGGTACCAGAACGAACCCGGTCGCACACCGGGATGTCGAGTGCCCGGCCCAAACCCGCTACCCCCCCCCCACCCGAAAGCGAGCCACGGTTTGTGGATTAAAAGTGAAGCGGCAAAGATTTGTAAAACAGCGTGAAATGATGAACCAGAAGCCCAAAGTAATGGTGGGAATAAAAGTTCCGAAATGTGAAATGGTGAACCAGAAGTTGTGTGAACTGTTTAACCCAAAGTGGCAAAAATGGATTAAAAGGGGTGAAATGATCGACCGCAAAGCAGGGCAAGCATTAAACAAAAGCAGCAGCATTTTTTAAAAAGGGACAAATGGTTTACCAGAATCCCAAAAGAATGCTCAGAGACTTAAGTGCCAAAGGGGAAATGGTTAACCAGTAGCTGGGTGAACTGTTTAACCAAAAGTGGGAAAAAGGATTAAAAGGGGTGAAATGATTAACCAGAAGGCGAAAGCAATGTGCCGCGTCAAAGTCCTAAAGGGGAAAAGGTTGACCATAAAGCAGGGAAATGATTAAACCAAAGCAGAAAAATTCAGTAAAAAGGGGCAAATGGTTAACCAGAAGTTGGGTGAACTGCTTAACCAAAAGTGGGAAAGAGGATTAAAAGGGGAGAAATGTTGAACCAGATGTCGAAAACAATGCGCGGCGATGAAGTCTGAAAGAGGAAAAGGTTGACCGCAAAGCAGGGAAAGGATTAAACAGAAGCAGCAATATCTTTTAAAAAGGGACAAATGGTGAACCAGAATCCCAAAAGAATGCTCAGAGACTTAAGTCCCAAAGGGGCAAATGGTTAACCAGAAGCTGGGTGAACTGTTTAACCAAAAGTGGGAAAAAGGATTAAAAGGGGTGAAATGATTAACCAGAAGGCGAAAGCAAAGTGCGGCGGCGAAGTCCTAAAGGAGAAAAGGTTGACCAGAAAGCAGGGAAACGATTAAACAAAAGCGGCAACATTTTTTAAAAAGTGGCAAATGGTTAACCAGAATCCCAAAATAATGCTCAGAGACTTAAGTCCCAAAGGGGCAAATGGTTAACCAGAAGCTGGGTGAACTGTTTAACCAAAAGTGGGAAAAAGGATTAAAATGTTGTGAAATGATTAACCAGAAGGCGAAAGCAAAGTGCGGCGGCGAAGTCCTAAAGGGGAAAAGGTTGACCATAAAGCAGGGAAATGATTAAACAAAAGCAGAAAAATTCAGTAAGAAGGGGCAAATGGTTAACCAGAAGCTGGTTGAACTGCTTAACCAAAAGTGGCAAAAAGGATTGAAAGGGGAGAAATGTTTAACCGGATGTCGTAAACAAGGTGCGGCGATGAAGTCGGAAAGAGGAAAAGGTTGACCAGAAAGCAGGGAAAGCATTAAACAAAAGCAGCAACATTTTTTAAAAAGTGGCAAATGGTTAACCAGAATCCCAAAAGAATGCTCAGAGACTTAAGTCCCAAAGGGGAAATGGTGAACCAGAAGCTGGGTGAACTGGTGAACCAAAAGTGGGAAAAAGGATTAAAAGGGGAGAAATGTTTAACCAGAAGGCAAAAGCAAAGTGCGGCGGCGAAGTCCAAAAGGGGAAAAGGTTGACAAGAAAGCAGGGAAATGATTAAACCAAAGCGGAAAAATTCAGTAAAATGGGGCAAATGGTTAACCAGAAGCTGGGTGAAATGGTTAACCAAAAGTGGCAAAAAAAGATTTAAAGGGGAAAAATGATTAACCAGAAGTCGACAACAATGCGCGGCGATGAAGTCTGAAAGGGGAAAAGGTTGACCACATAGCAGGGAAACGATTAAACAAAAGCGGCAAAATTTTTAAAAAAGTGGCAAATGATTAACCAGAATCCCAAAAGAATGCTCAGGGACTAAGTCCCAAAGGGGAAATGGTTAACCAGAAGCTGGGGGAAATGGTTAACCAAAAGTTGCAAAAATGATTAAAAGGGGTGAAATGATCAACCAGAAGTCGAAAATTATGTGCGGCGGTGAAGTCTGAAAGAGGGAAAGGTTGACCAGAAAGCATTAAACAAAAGTGGCAACATTTTAAAAAAATTGGCAAATGGTTAACCAGAATCCCAAAAGAATGCTCAGAGACTAAGTCCCAAAGGGGAAATGGTTAACCAGAAGCTGGGGGAAATGGTTAACCAAAAGTTGCAAAAATGATTAAAAGGGGTGAAATGATTAACCAGGAGGCTAAAGCAATGTGCTGCGGTGAAGTCCTAAAGGGGAAAAGGTTGACCAGAAAGCAGGGAAAGCATTAAACAAAAGCGGCAACATTTTTTAAAAAGTGGCAAATGATTAACCAGAATCCCAAAAGAATGCTCAGAGACCAAGTCCCAAAGGGGAAATGGTTAACCAGAAGCTGGGGGAAATGGTTAACCAAAAGTTGCAAAAATGATTAAAAGGGGTGAAATGATTAACCAGGAGGCTGAAGCAATGTGCCGCGGTGAAGTCCTAAAGGGGAAAAGGTTGACCACAAAGCAGGGAAAGCATTAAACAAAAGCGGCAACATTTTTAAAAAAGTGGCAAATGATTAACCAGAATCCCAAAAGAATGCTCAGAGACTAAGTCCCAAAGGGGAAATGGTTAACCAGAAGCTGGGGGAAATGGTTAACCAAAAGTTGCAAAAATGATTAAAAGGGGTGAAATGATTAACCAGGAGGCTAAAGCAATGTGCCGCGGTGAAGTCTGAAAGAGGGAAAGGTTGACCAGAAAGCATTAAACAAAAGTGGCAACATTTTTAAAAAATTGGCAAATGATTAACCAGAATCCCAAAAGAATGCTCAGAGACTAAGTCCCAAAGGGGAAATGGTTAACCAGAAGCTGGGGGAAATGGTTAACCAAAAGTTGCAAAAATGATTAAAAGGGGTGAAATGATTAACCAGGAGGCTGAAGCAATGTGCCGCGGTGAAGTCTGAAAGAGGGAAAGGTTGACCAGAAAGCATTAAACAAAAGTGGCAACATTTTTAAAAAAGTGGCAAATGATTAACCAGAATCCCAAAAGAATGCTCAGAGACCAAGTCCCAAAGGGGAAATGGTTAACCAGAAGCTGGGGGAAATGGTTAACCAAAAGTTGCAAAAATGATTAAAAGGGGTGAAATGATTAACCAGGAGGCTGAAGCAATGTGCCGCGGTGAAGTCTGAAAGAGGGAAAGGTTGACCAGAAAGCATTAAACAAAAGTGGCAACATTTTTTAAAAATTGGCAAATGATTAACCAGAATCCCAAAAGAATGCTCAGAGACCAAGTCCCAAAGGGGAAATGGTTAACCAGAAGCTGGGGGAAATGGTTAACCAAAAGTTGCAAAAATGATTAAAAGGGGTGAAATGATTAACCAGGAGGCTGAAGCAATGTGCCGCGGTGAAGTCTGAAAGAGGGAAAGGTTGACCAGAAAGCATTAAACAAAAGTGGCAACATTTTTTAAAAATTGGCAAATGGTTAACCAGAATCCCAAAAGAATGCTCACAGACTAAGTCCCAAAGGGGAAATGGTTAACCAGAAGCTGGGTGAAATGGTTAACCAAAAGTTACAAAAATGATTAAAAGGGGTGAAATGATCAACCAGAAGTCGAAAACAATGTGCGGCGATGAAGTCCTAAGGTGGAAAAGTTACCCAGAAGGCAGGGAAATGATCAAACGAAAGCAGCCAAAAAATTATTAAAAGAGGGGAACTGATGAACCAAAAGATGAGAAACGGCCCGCAGAGACTAAGTCCAAAACGGGAACTGGTGAACCGGAAATGATTAACCAAAAACTAAGTCCGAAGAGGGAACTGGTAAACCAGAACTGAGTAACCCGATTTTTAAAATTAATTATAAATGGGGAAACGATTGAGCAAAAGGCGGAAATTAAGTCACAGGGACCAGGTCCGAAAGGGCAAGAGGTTACCCCGTAGGGGGCATTCGTCAACTCAATCTGAAAATTTTGGAGGCAAATCTGACCAAAATGCGGAAATCGGACCACACCGCGAGGGGCGCCATTCGACGGGGCAGGGGTAGACGCGTCGAACGGTGCCTGAAGGTCCCGGCTGCGACACGTGAGTCCGGAGATATGGCCAGTCAAAGTCTGATGGGAGGTACCGAAGCCGAAAAATCGAAACGCGTTTGCGGCGATTCGGTGTCAGAAAGTCGGTCACGAATTCAAATTCGTCCCGCTGATTCGCCAATTGCCAGCCGGTTCCGGGGGGATTGGCGGGGTACCTGCAGGATAGTAAGAGGTGGCATGTCGAGACTTAGCCTGTTTACCAGACTTGTGTCCAGCGCCTCCAGGTCTGCAGAGACCGACCCGGGCTGCCGCCCAACCGACTTTTAAGCCTTTTGGGAGTGGGAATTTTTCCCATTTTTCCCCATTTTTCGGGTTTTTTGGTCGGGCTTGAAAACGGCGGCCCCGAGGCCTCCCGGGGCTGGCGGGCTTCGGCTCCCTTGCGAGAGGGTCCGAATTCCACCCGTTTAAGCCCAGAAAGGAGTTCGGAAGTCAGTCGGTCGAGGGAACCCCTTCGGAAGTCCGACGGGGATGGATTCGGCCGGCGTTTCGGATCTCCGGTCAGAGGATTCCCCCCCTGGGCGGGGGGGTGCGAGTAGCTGCCGGCAAACGGTCCCTTGCACTTGTGGCACAAAAAGTCCGAGCACAGGTTAATGAGTTGGCCGCGGAAGCCCCTATGCCGAAATGAGAAAGCCCCCGTTGCGGGGATTTAGTGACGCATCTGCGGCCGGAGGTGGGAGGCCGTCCTGCCGAATTGACACTTGTCATTCGGGCACCTAGGGATTGGTCGGGTACCCGGAGATTTTCGAGAACACGATTTTCAGAGCTTTCTCTGACAGCCCAGGTGCACTTTAAGAGTGCCTGAAAAAGTGACACTTGGCAAAAGGCTCTCAATTTCAAAGCGGAGACCTTTACAAGAGCACTCGGAAGTCACCTGTCAGCATTTAAAGCTACATCAGGCGGCAATTTTCGAACTCTTTGTCAGTCTGAAATCGTGTTGAGCCTCGACAGCGTCGGGCTCAGGCAGGAGGAGCTTGCCAGCAGAGAGAGGCTCACCATGGATTGCTGGTGGATGCTTTTCGAAAACATATACACATTATATTATATTATAATAATATAAAGAAAAAAAAGAGTTTCTCAAAATCTCTGTGACACTTTGCAGATTTTTTTGAAAGCCAATAAAGAGAACTCTTTAACTTGAAAGTCACCTGTGCCGGCATAGCGATGACTTTTAAAACAGGTTGACACTTTCGAGCCGCGGCGGCTCTGAATCACCCCAGACACCAAGTGTGTTTGTGGGCAAGGCACCGCGGCCGGTGGGCTGCTTTTATAATAACGGGCACGCAGACTTTTTGAGAGGAATCGGTACTCTCTTCCGATCGATTTGGCGACTCGCGTCCGACATGGGAGGGCCCGAGCGGTCCAGCCAAGGCTGGTGTTCATGCTCGTCAGGTTCCTCTCTCTGTCCCAAGTGGCAGACGGACAGTTTTAAAAGTCAGTGGGTTTTGTCGGCACGACTCTCCTGTTCACCCGCTGGCGTATTGCTCTCTTGTGAGGCCGAGAAGTCCACCTGTGTTGTCTAACAGAGGTCCGATTCAAGCTCCAGAGCCCGGGTGTCTGCCGTCTCGAGTGGAGCGGGAATGTGCACAGCAAGTCCCGTTCTGGTAGCTGAACACGAGATTTCTCTAGCAACTGAGCACCAAAACACGTCACCCTTTTAGAGCTGGAGGGCTGAGTGTGTGCATGTATCTTGAACGCTATGGTTTGCAAACTCCAGTCGGACCTGGCACACCAACCTCTCCCCTGTCACGGGCAGGGGGGGGAAGGCCATGTGTGCCCAGCAGACACGACGAAGGCGGCTAGAAAGGGTCACTGTAGCTTAACCACCCAAGCGTGTCCGTGACCTTAACGGTCTGTGCCTGGCAAAAGGTGGGCTCCTTTCGACTTTTGTTTGTTGCTGGCTGTCTGTCATGCATTACCGCTTGCAAGCCCAGGTTGGAACCGGCGCCAACCTCCCTCGTCATGGTGGGGGGAG
>NW_027139286.1:310000-320000 GCF_035084215.1 Heptranchias perlo
CGAGCACTGGGAGGTGCGGTGCTGCCCGCCGGAGTGACAGCGAAAGGCTGCGCACCGCTTTCCGCCTGGTAACTCGGCGTCCGTGAGACCGACCGACTCCGCTTTATCGCCGGAGCTAGAGTGGGGCAAGGGGCACGGTTGAGTACCGGAAGGATGACGTTCGCACACGGGGAAGTCGAGTGCCGGGCCGCTGAAAGCGAGCAGGGTGCCACCGACTCTTCGGGCCCACTCGGAGGCTGATATCTCAGGAAGGCCGAGGCCGATTTCCTCCGGGTATGGCTCGTTGCGTGCGGCAGGAGGAGGCGCAGCGTACGGTACCGAGCACTGGGAGGTGCGATGCTGCCCGCCGGAGTGACAGCGAAAGGCTGCGCACCGCTTTCCGCCTGCTAACTCGGCGTCCGTGAGACCGACCGACTTCGCTTTACCGCCGGAGCTAGAGTGGGGCAAGGGGCACGGTTGGGTACCGGAACGATCACGTTCGCACACCGGGAAGTCGAGTGCCGGGTCTCGAAACGGAGCCGGGTCGGCCCAATTTAAAACGGAGAATAGAGTGCTGCCCTCTGCGGGTGAAAACCTGGAAGTACGTTGGTTAATGATTTCCAGTTCACCCCGCTTGGTCAGGCCCACTCGGAGGCGGATAACTCCGGAACGCCGAGGCCGATTTCCTCCGGGTATGGCTCGTTGCGTGCGGCAGGAGGCGGCGCAGCGTACGGTACCGAGCACTCGGAGATGCGGTGCTGCCCGCCGGAGTGACAGCGAAAGGCTGCGCACCGCTTTCCGCCTGGTAACTCGGCGTCCGTGAGACCGACCGACTCCGCTTTAGCACCGGAGCTAGAGTGGGGCAAGGGGCACCGAAGGGTACCGGAACGATCACGTTCGCATACCGGGAAGTCGAGTGACGGGCCGCTGAAAGCGAGCAGGGTGCCACCGCTCGGGGCCCCGGTTTGTCCGTCCCACCCGGAGGCCCATATCTCCGGAAGGCACAGGCCGATTTCCTCCGGGTATGGCTCGTTGTGTGCGGCCGGACCAGGCGCAGCGGACGGTACCGAGCACTGGGAGGTGCGATGCTGCCCGCCGGAGTGACAGCGAAAGGCTGCGCACCGCTTTCCGCCTGCTAACTCGGCGTCCGTGAGACCGACCGACTCCGCTTTACCGCCGGAGCTAGAGTGGGGCAAGGGGCACGGTTGAGTACCGGAAGGATGACGTTCGCACACCGGGAAGTCGACTAGCGGGCCGCCGAAAGCGAGCTCGGGGCCCCGGTTTGTCCGTCCCACCCGGAGGCCCATATCTCCGGAAGGCACAGGCCGATTTCCACCGGGTATGGCTCGTTGTGTGCGGCCGGACCAGGCGCAGCGGACGGTACCGAGCACTCGGAGGTCGGGCGCTGCCCGCCGGAGGTACAGCGAAAGGCTGCAAACCACTTTCCGCCGCCTCCCTCCGCGGGCGTGAGACCGACGGTCGTCGGGTTTAGTTCCGCGGCTAGAGCAGGACGAGGGGCAGCGAACGGTACCGGAACGAACCCGGTCGCACACCGGGAAGTCGAGTGCCGGGTCTCGAAACGGAGCCGGGTCGGCCCAGTTTAAAACGGAGAAGAGAGTGCTGCCCTCTGCGGGTGAAAACATGGAAGTACGTTGGTTAATGATTTCCAGTTCACCCCGCTTGGTCAGGCCCACTCG
The DNA here is from genome assembly GCF_035084215.1 of Heptranchias perlo. Taxonomy (NCBI): domain Eukaryota; kingdom Metazoa; phylum Chordata; class Chondrichthyes; order Hexanchiformes; family Hexanchidae; genus Heptranchias; species Heptranchias perlo. The sequence goes on from NW_027139286.1 coordinate 311,677, forward strand.
GAGGCGGATAACTCCGGAACGCCGAGGCCGATTTCCTCCGGGTATGGCTCGTTGCGTGCGGCAGGAGGAGGCGCAGCGTTCGGTACCGAGCACTCGGAGGTGCGGTGCTGCCCGCCGGAGTGACAGCGAAAGGCTGCGCACCCCTTTCCGCCTGCTAACTCGGCGTCCGTGAGACCGACCGACTCCGCTTTAGCACCGGAGCTAGAGTGGGGCAAGGGGCACCGAAGGGTACCGGAACGATGACGTTCGCACACCGGGAAGTCGAGTGCCGGGCCGCCGAAAGCGAGCAGGGTGCCACCGCTCGGGGCCCCGGTTTGTCCGTCCCACCCGGAGGCCCATATCTCCGGAAGGCACAGGCCGATTTCCTCCGGGTATGGCTCGTTGTGTGCGGCCGGACCAGGCGCAGCGGACGGTACCGAGCACTCGGAGGTCGGGCGCTGCCCGCCGGAGGTACAGCGAAAGGCTGCAAACCACTTTCCGCCGCCTCCCTCCGCGGGCGTGAGACCGACGGTCGTCGGGTTTAGTTCCGCGGCTAGAGCAGGACGAGGGGCAGCGAACGGTACCGGAACGAACCCGGTCGCACACCGGGAAGTCGAGTGCCGGGTCTCGAAACGGAGCCGGGTCGGCCCAGTTTAAAACGGAGAAGAGAGTGCTGCCCTCTGCGGGTGAAAACATGGAAGTACGTTGGTTAATGATTTCCAGTTCACCCCGCTTGGTCAGGCCCACTCGGAGGCGGATAACTCCGGAACGCCGAGGCCGATTTCCTCCGGGTATGGCTCGTTGCGTGCGGCAGGAGGAGGCGCAGCGTTCGGTACCGAGCACTCGGAGGTGCGGTGCTGCCCGCCGGAGTGACAGCGAAAGGCTGCGCACCCCTTTCCGCCTGCTAACTCGGCGTCCGTGAGACCGACCGACTCCGCTTTAGCACCGGAGCTAGAGTGGGGCAAGGGGCACCGAAGGGTACCGGAACGATGACGTTCGCACACCGGGAAGTCGAGTGCCGGGCCGCCGAAAGCGAGCAGGGTGCCACCGCTCGGGGCCCCGGTTTGTCCGTCCCACCCGGAGGCCCATATCTCCGGAAGGCACAGGCCGATTTCCTCCGGGTATGGCTCGTTGCGTGCGGCCGGACCAGGCGCAGCGGACGGTACCGAGCACTCGGAGGTCGGGCGCTGCCCGCCGGAGGTACAGCGAAAGGCTGCAAACCACTTTCCGCCGCCTCCCTCCGCGGGCGTGAGACCGACGGTCGTCGGGTTTGTTTCCGCGGCTAGAGCAGGACGAGGGGCAGCGAACGGTACCGGAAGGAACCCGGTCGCACACCGGGAAGTCGACTAGCGGGCCGCCGAAAGCGAGCACGGGGCCCCGGTTTGTCCGTCCCACCCGGAGGCCCATATCTCTGGAAGGCACAGGCCGATTTCCACCGGGTATGGCTCGTTGTGTGCGGCAGGACCAGGCGCAGCGGACGGTACCGAGCACTCGGAGGTCGGGCGCTGCCCGCCGGAGGTACAGCGAAAGGCTGCAAACCACTTTCCGCCACCTCCCTCCGCGGGCGTGAGACCGACGGTCGTCGGGTTTGTCTCCGCGGCTAGAGCAGGACGAGGGGCAGCGAACGGTACCGGAACGAACCCGGTCGCACACCGGGAAGTCGACCAGCGGGCCGCCGAAAGCGTGCTCGGGTCCCCGGTTTGTCTGTCCCACCCGGAGGCTGATATCTGAGGAAGTCCGAGGCCGATTTCCTCCGGCTAACTCGGCGGGCAATGTGTCCCCCCCCCCACCATCTTCGGCTGATTACCGTGGCTGGACCGGATCAAGGAGCAACGGAACCGTGCCAGAACGACGTCGGTCGGACGGCGTGAACTGATAGTGCCGAGGCCGGAAACCGAGCCGGAAATGTGCACCGATTTATTGGTCCCACTCGCAGGCCCATATCTCCGGAAGGCCGAGGCCGATTTCCTCCGGGTATGGTTCGCTGCGTGCAGCCGGAAGGGGAGCAGCGGACGGCACTGAGCAGCCGGAGGTGCGGCGCTGCCCGCCGGAGCTGCAAGCGAAAGGCTGCGCACCGCTTTCCGCTGGCTAACTCGGCGGCCGTCAGGCCGACCGACTCCGCTTCAGCACGGGAGCTGGAGTCGGGCAAGGGGCACCGAAGGGTACCGGAAGGATCACGTTCGGACACCGGGAAGTCGAGTGCCGGGCCGCCGAAAGCGAGCTCGGGGCCCCGGTTTGTCCGTCCCACCCGGAGGCCCATATCTCGAGAAGGCACAGGCCGATTTCCTCCGGGTTTGGCTCGCTGCGTGCGGCCGGACGAGGCGCAGCGAACGGTACCGAGCACTCGGAGGTGCGGCGCTGCCCGCCGGAGGTACAGCGAAAGGCTGCAAACCGCTTTCCGCCTCCTCTCCCCTCGGGCGTGAGACCGACGGTCGTCTGGTTTGCTTCCGCGGCAAGAGCAGGACGAGGGGCACCGAGCGGTACCAGAACGAACCCGGTCGCACACCGGGATGTGGAGTGCCCGGCCCAAACCCGCTACCCCCCCCCCCCCCCCCAACACCCGAAAGCGAGCCCCGGTTTGTGGATTAAAAGTGAAGCGGCAAAGATTTGTAAAACAGCGTGAAATGATGAACCAGAAGCCCAAAGTAATGGTGGGAATAAAAGTTCCAAAATGTGAAATGGTGAACCAGAAGTTGTGTGAACTGTTTAACCCAAAGTGGCAAAAATGGATTAAAAGGGGTGAAATGATCGACCGCAAAGCAGGGCAAGCATTAAACAAAAGCAGCAGCATTTTTTAAAAAGGGACAAATGGTTTACCAGAATCCCAAAAGAATGCTCAGAGACTTAAGTCCCAAAGGGGAAATGGTTAACCAGTAGCTGGGTGAACTGCTTAACCCAAAGTGGGAAAAAGGATAAAAAAGGGGTGAACTGATCAACCAGAAGTCGACAACAATGTGCGGCGATTAAGTCTGAAAGAGGGAAAGGTTGACCGGAAAGCAGGGAAATGATTAAACAAAAGCAGAAAAATTCAGTAAAAAGGGGCAAGTGGTGAACCAGAAGTTGGGTGAACTGCTTAACCAAAAGTGGGAAAGAGGATTAAAAGGGGAGAAATGTTGAACCAGATGTCGAAAACAATGCGCGGCGATGAAGTCTGAAAGAGGAAAAGGTTGACCGCAAAGCAGGGAAAGGATTAAACAGAAGCAGCAATATCTTTTAAAAAGGGACAAATGGTGAACCAGAATCCCAAAAGAATGCTCAGAGACTTAAGTCCCAAAGGGGCAAATGGTTAACCAGAAGCTGGGTGAACTGTTTAACCAAAAGTGGGAAAAAGGATTAAAATGTTGTGAAATGATTAACCAGAAGGCGAAAGCCAAGTGCGGCGGCGAAGTCCTAAAGGGGAAAAGGTTGACCATAAAGCAGGGAAATGATTAAACAAAAGCGGAAAAATTCAGTAAGAAGGGGCAAATGGTTAACCAGAAGTTGGGTGAACTGCTTAACCAAAAGTGGGAAAAAGGATTAAAAGGGGAGAAATGTTTAACCAGATGTCGAAAACAATGCGCGGCGATGAAGTCTGAAAGAGGAATAGGTCGACCGCAAAGCAGGGAAATGATTAAACAAAAGCAGAAAAATTCAGTAAAAAGGGGCAAATGGTGAACCAGAAGCTGGGTGAACTGCTTAACCAAAAGTGGGAAAAAGGATTAAAAGGGGAGAAATGTTGAACCAGATGTCGAAAACAAGGTGCGGCGATGAAGTCTGAAAGAGGAATAGGTCGACCGCAAAGCAGGGAAAGGTTTAATCAAAAGCAGCAATATCTTTTAAAAAGGGACAAATGGTGAACCAGAATCACAAAAGAATGCTCAGAGACTTAAGTCCCAAAGGGGAAATGGTTAACCAGTAGCTGGGTGAACTGTCCAACCCAAAGTGGGAAAAAGGATTAAAAGGGGTGAAATGATTAACCAGGAGGCTAAAGCAATGTGCCGCGGTGAAGTCCTAAAGGGGAAAAGGTTGACCAGAAAGCAGGGAAAGCATTAAACAAAAGCGGCAACATTTTTTAAAAAGTGGCAAATGGTTAACCAGAATCCCAAAAGAATGCTCAGAGACTTAAGTCCCAAAGGGGAAATGGTGAACCAGAAGCTGGGTGAACTGGTGAACCAAAAGTGGGAAAAAGGATTAAAAGGGGAGAAATGATTAACCAGGAGGCTGAAGCAATGTGCCGCGGTGAAGTCCTAAAGGGTAAAAGGTTGACAAGAAAGCAGGGAAATGATTAAACCAAAGCGGAAAAATTCAGTATAATGGGGCAAATGGTTAACCAGAAGCTGGGTGAAATGGTTAACCAAAAGTGGCAAAAAAAGATTTAAAGGGGAAAAATGATTAACCAGAAGTCGACAACAATGCTCGGCGATGAAGTCTGAAAGGGGAAAAGGTTGACCAGAAAGCAGGGAAACGATTAAACAAAAGCGGCAACATTTTTTAAAAAGTGGCAAATGGTTAACCAGAATCCCAAAAGAATGCTCAGAGACTAAGTCCCAAAGGGGAAATGGTTAACCAGAAGCTGGGGGAAATGGTTAACCAAAAGTTGCAAAAATGATTAAAAGGGGTGAAATGATTAACCAGGAGGCTGAAGCAATGTGCCGCGGTGAAGTCCTAAAGGGGAAAAGGTTGACCACAAAGCAGGGAAAGCATTAAACAAAAGCGGCAACATTTTTTAAAAATTGGCAAATGATTAACCAGAATCCCAAAAGAATGCTCAGAGACTAAGTCCCAAAGGGGAAATGGTTAACCAGAAGCAGGGGGAAATGGTTAACCAAAAGTTGCAAAAATGATTAAAAGGGGTGAAATGATTAACCAGGAGGCTGAAGCAATGTGCCGCGGTGAAGTCCTAAAGGGGAAAAGGTTGACCACAAAGCAGGGAAAGCATTAAACAAAAGCGGCAACATTTTTAAAAAAGTGGCAAATGATTAACCAGAATCCCAAAAGAATGCTCAGAGACTAAGTCCCAAAGGGGAAATGGTTAACCAGAAGCTGGGGGAAATGGTTAACCAAAAGTTGCAAAAATGATTAAAAGGGGTGAAATGATTAACCAGGAGGCTAAAGCAATGTGCCGCGGTGAAGTCTGAAAGAGGGAAAGGTTGACCAGAAAGCATTAAACAAAAGTGGCAACATTTTAAAATAATTGGCAAATGGTTAACCAGAATCCCAAAAGAATGCTCAGAGACTAAGTCCCAAAGGGGAAATGGTTAACCAGAAGCTGGGGGAAATGGTTAACCAAAAGTTGCAAAAATGATTAAAAGGGGTGAAATGATTAACCAGGAGGCTAAAGCAATGTGCCGCGGTGAAGTCCTAAAGGGGAAAAGGTTGACCAGAAAGCAGGGAAAGCATTAAACAAAAGCGGCAACATTTTTTAAAAAGTGGCAAATGGTTAACCAGAATCCCAAAAGAATGCTCAGAGACCAAGTCCCAAAGGGGAAATGGTTAACCAGAAGCTGGGGGAAATGGTTAACCAAAAGTTGCAAAAATGATTAAAAGGGGTGAAATGATTAACCAGGAGGCTGAAGCAATGTGCCGCGGTGAAGTCTGAAAGAGGGAAAGGTTGACCAGAAAGCATTAAACAAAAGTGGCAACATTTTTTAAAAATTGGCAAATGGTTAACCAGAATCCCAAAAGAATGCTCACAGACTAAGTCCCAAAGGGGAAATGGTTAACCAGAAGCTGGGTGAAATGGTTAACCAAAAGTTACAAAAATGATTAAAAGGGGTGAAATGATCAACCAGAAGTCGAAAACAATGTGCGGCGATGAAGTCCTAAGGTGGAAAAGTTACCCAGAAGGCAGGGAAATGATCAAACGAAAGCAGCCAAAAAATTATTAAAAGAGGGGAACTGATGAACCAAAAGATGAGAAACGGCCCGCAGAGACTAAGTCCAAAACGGGAACTGGTGAACCGGAAATGATTAACCAAAAACTAAGTCCGAAGAGGGAACTGGTAAACCAGAACTGAGTAACCCGATTTTTAAAATTAATTATAAATGGGGAAACGATTGAGCAAAAGGCGGAAATTAAGTCACAGGGACCAGGTCCGAAAGGGCAAGAGGTTACCCCGTAGGGGGCATTCGTCAACTCAATCTGAAAATTTTGGAGGCAAATCTGACCAAAATGCGGAAATCGGACCACACCGCGAGGGGCGCCATTCGACGGGGCAGGGGTAGACGCGTCGAACGGTGCCTGAAGGTCCCGGCTGCGACACGTGAGTCCGGAGATATGGCCAGTCAAAGTCTGATGGGAGGTACCGAAGCCGAAAAATCGAAACGCGTTTGCGGCGATTCGGTGTCAGAAAGTCGGTCACGAATTCAAATTCGTCCCGCTGATTCGCCAATTGCCAGCCGGTTCCGGGGGGATTGGCGGGGTACCTGCAGGATAGTAAGAGGTGGCATGTCGAGACTTAGCCTGTTTACCAGACTTGTGTCCAGCGCCTCCAGGTCTGCAGAGACCGACCCGGGCTGCCGCCCAACCGACTTTTAAGCCTTTTGGGAGTGGGAATTTTTCCCATTTTTCCCCATTTTTCGGGTTTTTTGGTCGGGCTTGAAAACGGCGGCCCCGAGGCCTCCCGGGGCTGGCGGGCTTCGGCTCCCTTGCGAGAGGGTCCGAATTCCACCCGTTTAAGCCCAGAAAGGAGTTCGGAAGTCAGTCGGTCGAGGGAACCCCTTCGGAAGTCCGACGGGGATGGATTCGGCCGGCGTTTCGGATCTCCGGTCAGAGGATTCCCCCCCTGGGCGGGGGGGTGCGAGTAGCTGCCGGCAAACGGTCCCTTGCACTTGTGGCACAAAAAGTCCGAGCACAGGTTAATGAGTTGGCCGCGGAAGCCCCTATGCCGAAATGAGAAAGCCCCCGTTGCGGGGATTTAGTGACGCATCTGCGGCCGGAGGTGGGAGGCCGTCCTGCCGAATTGACACTTGTCATTCGGGCACCTAGGGATTGGTCGGGTACCCGGAGATTTTCGAGAACACGATTTTCAGAGCTTTCTCTGACAGCCCAGGTGCACTTTAAGAGTGCCTGAAAAAGTGACACTTGGCAAAAGGCTCTCAATTTCAAAGCGGAGACCTTTACAAGAGCACTCGGAAGTCACCTGTCAGCATTTAAAGCTACATCAGGCGGCAATTTTCGAACTCTTTGTCAGTCTGAAATCGTGTTGAGCCTCGACAGCGTCGGGCTCAGGCAGGAGGAGCTTGCCAGCAGAGAGAGGCTCACCATGGATTGCTGGTGGATGCTTTTCGAAAACATATACACATTATATTATATTATAATAATATAAAGAAAAAAAAGAGTTTCTCAAAATCTCTGTGACACTTTGCAGATTTTTTTGAAAGCCAATAAAGAGAACTCTTTAACTTGAAAGTCACCTGTGCCGGCATAGCGATGACTTTTAAAACAGGTTGACACTTTCGAGCCGCGGCGGCTCTGAATCACCCCAGACACCAAGTGTGTTTGTGGGCAAGGCACCGCGGCCGGTGGGCTGCTTTTATAATAACGGGCACGCAGACTTTTTGAGAGGAATCGGTACTCTCTTCCGATCGATTTGGCGACTCGCGTCCGACATGGGAGGGCCCGAGCGGTCCAGCCAAGGCTGGTGTTCAGGCTCGTCAGGTTCCTCTCTCTGTCCCAAGTGGCAGACGGACAGTTTTAAAAGTCAGTGGGTTTTGTCGGCACGACTCTCCTGTTCACCCGCTGGCGTATTGCTCTCTTGTGAGGCCGAGAAGTCCACCTGTGTTGTCTAACAGAGGTCCGATTCAAGCTCCAGAGCCCGGGTGTCTGCCGTCTCGAGTGGAGCGGGAATGTGCACAGCAAGTCCCGTTCTGGTAGCTGAACACGAGATTTCTCTAGCAACTGAGCACCAAAACACGTCACCCTTTTAGAGCTGGAGGGCTGAGTGTGTGCATGTATCTTGAACGCTATGGTTTGCAAACTCCAGTCGGACCTGGCACACCAACCTCTCCCCTGTCACGGGCAGGGGGGGGAAGGCCATGTGTGCCCAGCAGACACGACGAAGGCGGCTAGAAAGGGTCACTGTAGCTTAACCACCCAAGCGTGTCCGTGACCTTAACGGTCTGTGCCTGGCAAAAGGTGGGCTCCTTTCGACTTTTGTTTGTTGCTGGCTGTCTGTCATGCATTACCGCTTGCAAGCCCAGGTTGGAACCGGCGCCAACCTCCCTCGTCATGGTGGGGGGAGGCCATGTGCCCAGCCCGACGGTGGCTGCAAAGGCCCATTGTAGCTTTACCCCAAGCGTGTACATGACTTCGTATCGGCCGTCTCCGTCGGCTCAGCTAATGCGACACGTAACACACACACAGT
>NW_027139286.1:330000-337500 GCF_035084215.1 Heptranchias perlo
TAGAGTGGGGCAAGGGGCACGGTTGAGTACCGGAAGGATGACGTTCGCACACGGGGAAGTCGAGTGCCGGGCCGCTGAAAGCGAGCAGGGTGCCACCGACTCTTCGGGCCCACTCGGAGGCTGATATCTCAGGAAGGCCGAGGCCGATTTCCTCCGGGTATGGCTCGTTGCGTGCGGCAGGAGGAGGCGCAGCGTACGGTACCGAGCACTGGGAGGTGCGATGCTGCCCGCCGGAGTGACAGCGAAAGGCTGCGCACCGCTTTCCGCCTGCTAACTCGGCGTCCGTGAGACCGACCGACTTCGCTTTACCGCCGGAGCTAGAGTGGGGCAAGGGGCACGGTTGGGTACCGGAACGATCACGTTCGCACACCGGGAAGTCGAGTGCCGGGTCTCGAAACGGAGCCGGGTCGGCCCAATTTAAAACGGAGAATAGAGTGCTGCCCTCTGCGGGTGAAAACCTGGAAGTACGTTGGTTAATGATTTCCAGTTCACCCCGCTTGGTCAGGCCCACTCGGAGGCGGATAACTCCGGAACGCCGAGGCCGATTTCCTCCGGGTATGGCTCGTTGCGTGCGGCAGGAGGCGGCGCAGCGTACGGTACCGAGCACTCGGAGATGCGGTGCTGCCCGCCGGAGTGACAGCGAAAGGCTGCGCACCGCTTTCCGCCTGGTAACTCGGCGTCCGTGAGACCGACCGACTCCGCTTTAGCACCGGAGCTAGAGTGGGGCAAGGGGCACCGAAGGGTACCGGAACGATCACGTTCGCATACCGGGAAGTCGAGTGACGGGCCGCTGAAAGCGAGCAGGGTGCCACCGCTCGGGGCCCCGGTTTGTCCGTCCCACCCGGAGGCCCATATCTCCGGAAGGCACAGGCCGATTTCCTCCGGGTATGGCTCGTTGTGTGCGGCCGGACCAGGCGCAGCGGACGGTACCGAGCACTGGGAGGTGCGATGCTGCCCGCCGGAGTGACAGCGAAAGGCTGCGCACCGCTTTCCGCCTGCTAACTCGGCGTCCGTGAGACCGACCGACTCCGCTTTACCGCCGGAGCTAGAGTGGGGCAAGGGGCACGGTTGAGTACCGGAAGGATGACGTTCGCACACCGGGAAGTCGACTAGCGGGCCGCCGAAAGCGAGCTCGGGGCCCCGGTTTGTCCGTCCCACCCGGAGGCCCATATCTCCGGAAGGCACAGGCCGATTTCCACCGGGTATGGCTCGTTGTGTGCGGCCGGACCAGGCGCAGCGGACGGTACCGAGCACTCGGAGGTCGGGCGCTGCCCGCCGGAGGTACAGCGAAAGGCTGCAAACCACTTTCCGCCGCCTCCCTCCGCGGGCGTGAGACCGACGGTCGTCGGGTTTAGTTCCGCGGCTAGAGCAGGACGAGGGGCAGCGAACGGTACCGGAACGAACCCGGTCGCACACCGGGAAGTCGAGTGCCGGGTCTCGAAACGGAGCCGGGTCGGCCCAGTTTAAAACGGAGAAGAGAGTGCTGCCCTCTGCGGGTGAAAACATGGAAGTACGTTGGTTAATGATTTCCAGTTCACCCCGCTTGGTCAGGCCCACTCGGAGGCGGATAACTCCGGAACGCCGAGGCCGATTTCCTCCGGGTATGGCTCGTTGCGTGCGGCAGGAGGAGGCGCAGCGTTCGGTACCGAGCACTCGGAGGTGCGGTGCTGCCCGCCGGAGTGACAGCGAAAGGCTGCGCACCCCTTTCCGCCTGCTAACTCGGCGTCCGTGAGACCGACCGACTCCGCTTTAGCACCGGAGCTAGAGTGGGGCAAGGGGCACCGAAGGGTACCGGAACGATGACGTTCGCACACCGGGAAGTCGAGTGCCGGGCCGCCGAAAGCGAGCAGGGTGCCACCGCTCGGGGCCCCGGTTTGTCCGTCCCACCCGGAGGCCCATATCTCCGGAAGGCACAGGCCGATTTCCTCCGGGTATGGCTCGTTGTGTGCGGCCGGACCAGGCGCAGCGGACGGTACCGAGCACTCGGAGGTCGGGCGCTGCCCGCCGGAGGTACAGCGAAAGGCTGCAAACCACTTTCCGCCGCCTCCCTCCGCGGGCGTGAGACCGACGGTCGTCGGGTTTAGTTCCGCGGCTAGAGCAGGACGAGGGGCAGCGAACGGTACCGGAACGAACCCGGTCGCACACCGGGAAGTCGAGTGCCGGGTCTCGAAACGGAGCCGGGTCGGCCCAGTTTAAAACGGAGAAGAGAGTGCTGCCCTCTGCGGGTGAAAACATGGAAGTACGTTGGTTAATGATTTCCAGTTCACCCCGCTTGGTCAGGCCCACTCGGAGGCGGATAACTCCGGAACGCCGAGGCCGATTTCCTCCGGGTATGGCTCGTTGCGTGCGGCAGGAGGAGGCGCAGCGTTCGGTACCGAGCACTCGGAGGTGCGGTGCTGCCCGCCGGAGTGACAGCGAAAGGCTGCGCACCCCTTTCCGCCTGCTAACTCGGCGTCCGTGAGACCGACCGACTCCGCTTTAGCACCGGAGCTAGAGTGGGGCAAGGGGCACCGAAGGGTACCGGAACGATGACGTTCGCACACCGGGAAGTCGAGTGCCGGGCCGCCGAAAGCGAGCAGGGTGCCACCGCTCGGGGCCCCGGTTTGTCCGTCCCACCCGGAGGCCCATATCTCCGGAAGGCACAGGCCGATTTCCTCCGGGTATGGCTCGTTGCGTGCGGCCGGACCAGGCGCAGCGGACGGTACCGAGCACTCGGAGGTCGGGCGCTGCCCGCCGGAGGTACAGCGAAAGGCTGCAAACCACTTTCCGCCGCCTCCCTCCGCGGGCGTGAGACCGACGGTCGTCGGGTTTGTTTCCGCGGCTAGAGCAGGACGAGGGGCAGCGAACGGTACCGGAAGGAACCCGGTCGCACACCGGGAAGTCGACTAGCGGGCCGCCGAAAGCGAGCACGGGGCCCCGGTTTGTCCGTCCCACCCGGAGGCCCATATCTCTGGAAGGCACAGGCCGATTTCCACCGGGTATGGCTCGTTGTGTGCGGCAGGACCAGGCGCAGCGGACGGTACCGAGCACTCGGAGGTCGGGCGCTGCCCGCCGGAGGTACAGCGAAAGGCTGCAAACCACTTTCCGCCACCTCCCTCCGCGGGCGTGAGACCGACGGTCGTCGGGTTTGTCTCCGCGGCTAGAGCAGGACGAGGGGCAGCGAACGGTACCGGAACGAACCCGGTCGCACACCGGGAAGTCGACCAGCGGGCCGCCGAAAGCGTGCTCGGGTCCCCGGTTTGTCTGTCCCACCCGGAGGCTGATATCTGAGGAAGTCCGAGGCCGATTTCCTCCGGCTAACTCGGCGGGCAATGTGTCCCCCCCCCCACCATCTTCGGCTGATTACCGTGGCTGGACCGGATCAAGGAGCAACGGAACCGTGCCAGAACGACGTCGGTCGGACGGCGTGAACTGATAGTGCCGAGGCCGGAAACCGAGCCGGAAATGTGCACCGATTTATTGGTCCCACTCGCAGGCCCATATCTCCGGAAGGCCGAGGCCGATTTCCTCCGGGTATGGTTCGCTGCGTGCAGCCGGAAGGGGAGCAGCGGACGGCACTGAGCAGCCGGAGGTGCGGCGCTGCCCGCCGGAGCTGCAAGCGAAAGGCTGCGCACCGCTTTCCGCTGGCTAACTCGGCGGCCGTCAGGCCGACCGACTCCGCTTCAGCACGGGAGCTGGAGTCGGGCAAGGGGCACCGAAGGGTACCGGAAGGATCACGTTCGGACACCGGGAAGTCGAGTGCCGGGCCGCCGAAAGCGAGCTCGGGGCCCCGGTTTGTCCGTCCCACCCGGAGGCCCATATCTCGAGAAGGCACAGGCCGATTTCCTCCGGGTTTGGCTCGCTGCGTGCGGCCGGACGAGGCGCAGCGAACGGTACCGAGCACTCGGAGGTGCGGCGCTGCCCGCCGGAGGTACAGCGAAAGGCTGCAAACCGCTTTCCGCCTCCTCTCCCCTCGGGCGTGAGACCGACGGTCGTCTGGTTTGCTTCCGCGGCAAGAGCAGGACGAGGGGCACCGAGCGGTACCAGAACGAACCCGGTCGCACACCGGGATGTGGAGTGCCCGGCCCAAACCCGCTACCCCCCCCCCCCCCCCAACACCCGAAAGCGAGCCCCGGTTTGTGGATTAAAAGTGAAGCGGCAAAGATTTGTAAAACAGCGTGAAATGATGAACCAGAAGCCCAAAGTAATGGTGGGAATAAAAGTTCCAAAATGTGAAATGGTGAACCAGAAGTTGTGTGAACTGTTTAACCCAAAGTGGCAAAAATGGATTAAAAGGGGTGAAATGATCGACCGCAAAGCAGGGCAAGCATTAAACAAAAGCAGCAGCATTTTTTAAAAAGGGACAAATGGTTTACCAGAATCCCAAAAGAATGCTCAGAGACTTAAGTCCCAAAGGGGAAATGGTTAACCAGTAGCTGGGTGAACTGCTTAACCCAAAGTGGGAAAAAGGATAAAAAAGGGGTGAACTGATCAACCAGAAGTCGACAACAATGTGCGGCGATTAAGTCTGAAAGAGGGAAAGGTTGACCGGAAAGCAGGGAAATGATTAAACAAAAGCAGAAAAATTCAGTAAAAAGGGGCAAGTGGTGAACCAGAAGTTGGGTGAACTGCTTAACCAAAAGTGGGAAAGAGGATTAAAAGGGGAGAAATGTTGAACCAGATGTCGAAAACAATGCGCGGCGATGAAGTCTGAAAGAGGAAAAGGTTGACCGCAAAGCAGGGAAAGGATTAAACAGAAGCAGCAATATCTTTTAAAAAGGGACAAATGGTGAACCAGAATCCCAAAAGAATGCTCAGAGACTTAAGTCCCAAAGGGGCAAATGGTTAACCAGAAGCTGGGTGAACTGTTTAACCAAAAGTGGGAAAAAGGATTAAAATGTTGTGAAATGATTAACCAGAAGGCGAAAGCCAAGTGCGGCGGCGAAGTCCTAAAGGGGAAAAGGTTGACCATAAAGCAGGGAAATGATTAAACAAAAGCGGAAAAATTCAGTAAGAAGGGGCAAATGGTTAACCAGAAGTTGGGTGAACTGCTTAACCAAAAGTGGGAAAAAGGATTAAAAGGGGAGAAATGTTTAACCAGATGTCGAAAACAATGCGCGGCGATGAAGTCTGAAAGAGGAATAGGTCGACCGCAAAGCAGGGAAATGATTAAACAAAAGCAGAAAAATTCAGTAAAAAGGGGCAAATGGTGAACCAGAAGCTGGGTGAACTGCTTAACCAAAAGTGGGAAAAAGGATTAAAAGGGGAGAAATGTTGAACCAGATGTCGAAAACAAGGTGCGGCGATGAAGTCTGAAAGAGGAATAGGTCGACCGCAAAGCAGGGAAAGGTTTAATCAAAAGCAGCAATATCTTTTAAAAAGGGACAAATGGTGAACCAGAATCACAAAAGAATGCTCAGAGACTTAAGTCCCAAAGGGGAAATGGTTAACCAGTAGCTGGGTGAACTGTCCAACCCAAAGTGGGAAAAAGGATTAAAAGGGGTGAAATGATTAACCAGGAGGCTAAAGCAATGTGCCGCGGTGAAGTCCTAAAGGGGAAAAGGTTGACCAGAAAGCAGGGAAAGCATTAAACAAAAGCGGCAACATTTTTTAAAAAGTGGCAAATGGTTAACCAGAATCCCAAAAGAATGCTCAGAGACTTAAGTCCCAAAGGGGAAATGGTGAACCAGAAGCTGGGTGAACTGGTGAACCAAAAGTGGGAAAAAGGATTAAAAGGGGAGAAATGATTAACCAGGAGGCTGAAGCAATGTGCCGCGGTGAAGTCCTAAAGGGTAAAAGGTTGACAAGAAAGCAGGGAAATGATTAAACCAAAGCGGAAAAATTCAGTATAATGGGGCAAATGGTTAACCAGAAGCTGGGTGAAATGGTTAACCAAAAGTGGCAAAAAAAGATTTAAAGGGGAAAAATGATTAACCAGAAGTCGACAACAATGCTCGGCGATGAAGTCTGAAAGGGGAAAAGGTTGACCAGAAAGCAGGGAAACGATTAAACAAAAGCGGCAACATTTTTTAAAAAGTGGCAAATGGTTAACCAGAATCCCAAAAGAATGCTCAGAGACTAAGTCCCAAAGGGGAAATGGTTAACCAGAAGCTGGGGGAAATGGTTAACCAAAAGTTGCAAAAATGATTAAAAGGGGTGAAATGATTAACCAGGAGGCTGAAGCAATGTGCCGCGGTGAAGTCCTAAAGGGGAAAAGGTTGACCACAAAGCAGGGAAAGCATTAAACAAAAGCGGCAACATTTTTTAAAAATTGGCAAATGATTAACCAGAATCCCAAAAGAATGCTCAGAGACTAAGTCCCAAAGGGGAAATGGTTAACCAGAAGCAGGGGGAAATGGTTAACCAAAAGTTGCAAAAATGATTAAAAGGGGTGAAATGATTAACCAGGAGGCTGAAGCAATGTGCCGCGGTGAAGTCCTAAAGGGGAAAAGGTTGACCACAAAGCAGGGAAAGCATTAAACAAAAGCGGCAACATTTTTAAAAAAGTGGCAAATGATTAACCAGAATCCCAAAAGAATGCTCAGAGACTAAGTCCCAAAGGGGAAATGGTTAACCAGAAGCTGGGGGAAATGGTTAACCAAAAGTTGCAAAAATGATTAAAAGGGGTGAAATGATTAACCAGGAGGCTAAAGCAATGTGCCGCGGTGAAGTCTGAAAGAGGGAAAGGTTGACCAGAAAGCATTAAACAAAAGTGGCAACATTTTAAAATAATTGGCAAATGGTTAACCAGAATCCCAAAAGAATGCTCAGAGACTAAGTCCCAAAGGGGAAATGGTTAACCAGAAGCTGGGGGAAATGGTTAACCAAAAGTTGCAAAAATGATTAAAAGGGGTGAAATGATTAACCAGGAGGCTAAAGCAATGTGCCGCGGTGAAGTCCTAAAGGGGAAAAGGTTGACCAGAAAGCAGGGAAAGCATTAAACAAAAGCGGCAACATTTTTTAAAAAGTGGCAAATGGTTAACCAGAATCCCAAAAGAATGCTCAGAGACCAAGTCCCAAAGGGGAAATGGTTAACCAGAAGCTGGGGGAAATGGTTAACCAAAAGTTGCAAAAATGATTAAAAGGGGTGAAATGATTAACCAGGAGGCTGAAGCAATGTGCCGCGGTGAAGTCTGAAAGAGGGAAAGGTTGACCAGAAAGCATTAAACAAAAGTGGCAACATTTTTTAAAAATTGGCAAATGGTTAACCAGAATCCCAAAAGAATGCTCACAGACTAAGTCCCAAAGGGGAAATGGTTAACCAGAAGCTGGGTGAAATGGTTAACCAAAAGTTACAAAAATGATTAAAAGGGGTGAAATGATCAACCAGAAGTCGAAAACAATGTGCGGCGATGAAGTCCTAAGGTGGAAAAGTTACCCAGAAGGCAGGGAAATGATCAAACGAAAGCAGCCAAAAAATTATTAAAAGAGGGGAACTGATGAACCAAAAGATGAGAAACGGCCCGCAGAGACTAAGTCCAAAACGGGAACTGGTGAACCGGAAATGATTAACCAAAAACT
>NW_027139286.1:350000-357500 GCF_035084215.1 Heptranchias perlo
ATATCTCAGGAAGGCCGAGGCCGATTTCCTCCGGGTATGGCTCGTTGCGTGCGGCAGGAGGAGGCGCAGCGTACGGTACCGAGCACTGGGAGGTGCGATGCTGCCCGCCGGAGTGACAGCGAAAGGCTGCGCACCGCTTTCCGCCTGCTAACTCGGCGTCCGTGAGACCGACCGACTTCGCTTTACCGCCGGAGCTAGAGTGGGGCAAGGGGCACGGTTGGGTACCGGAACGATCACGTTCGCACACCGGGAAGTCGAGTGCCGGGTCTCGAAACGGAGCCGGGTCGGCCCAATTTAAAACGGAGAATAGAGTGCTGCCCTCTGCGGGTGAAAACCTGGAAGTACGTTGGTTAATGATTTCCAGTTCACCCCGCTTGGTCAGGCCCACTCGGAGGCGGATAACTCCGGAACGCCGAGGCCGATTTCCTCCGGGTATGGCTCGTTGCGTGCGGCAGGAGGCGGCGCAGCGTACGGTACCGAGCACTCGGAGATGCGGTGCTGCCCGCCGGAGTGACAGCGAAAGGCTGCGCACCGCTTTCCGCCTGGTAACTCGGCGTCCGTGAGACCGACCGACTCCGCTTTAGCACCGGAGCTAGAGTGGGGCAAGGGGCACCGAAGGGTACCGGAACGATCACGTTCGCATACCGGGAAGTCGAGTGACGGGCCGCTGAAAGCGAGCAGGGTGCCACCGCTCGGGGCCCCGGTTTGTCCGTCCCACCCGGAGGCCCATATCTCCGGAAGGCACAGGCCGATTTCCTCCGGGTATGGCTCGTTGTGTGCGGCCGGACCAGGCGCAGCGGACGGTACCGAGCACTGGGAGGTGCGATGCTGCCCGCCGGAGTGACAGCGAAAGGCTGCGCACCGCTTTCCGCCTGCTAACTCGGCGTCCGTGAGACCGACCGACTCCGCTTTACCGCCGGAGCTAGAGTGGGGCAAGGGGCACGGTTGAGTACCGGAAGGATGACGTTCGCACACCGGGAAGTCGACTAGCGGGCCGCCGAAAGCGAGCTCGGGGCCCCGGTTTGTCCGTCCCACCCGGAGGCCCATATCTCCGGAAGGCACAGGCCGATTTCCACCGGGTATGGCTCGTTGTGTGCGGCCGGACCAGGCGCAGCGGACGGTACCGAGCACTCGGAGGTCGGGCGCTGCCCGCCGGAGGTACAGCGAAAGGCTGCAAACCACTTTCCGCCGCCTCCCTCCGCGGGCGTGAGACCGACGGTCGTCGGGTTTAGTTCCGCGGCTAGAGCAGGACGAGGGGCAGCGAACGGTACCGGAACGAACCCGGTCGCACACCGGGAAGTCGAGTGCCGGGTCTCGAAACGGAGCCGGGTCGGCCCAGTTTAAAACGGAGAAGAGAGTGCTGCCCTCTGCGGGTGAAAACATGGAAGTACGTTGGTTAATGATTTCCAGTTCACCCCGCTTGGTCAGGCCCACTCGGAGGCGGATAACTCCGGAACGCCGAGGCCGATTTCCTCCGGGTATGGCTCGTTGCGTGCGGCAGGAGGAGGCGCAGCGTTCGGTACCGAGCACTCGGAGGTGCGGTGCTGCCCGCCGGAGTGACAGCGAAAGGCTGCGCACCCCTTTCCGCCTGCTAACTCGGCGTCCGTGAGACCGACCGACTCCGCTTTAGCACCGGAGCTAGAGTGGGGCAAGGGGCACCGAAGGGTACCGGAACGATGACGTTCGCACACCGGGAAGTCGAGTGCCGGGCCGCCGAAAGCGAGCAGGGTGCCACCGCTCGGGGCCCCGGTTTGTCCGTCCCACCCGGAGGCCCATATCTCCGGAAGGCACAGGCCGATTTCCTCCGGGTATGGCTCGTTGTGTGCGGCCGGACCAGGCGCAGCGGACGGTACCGAGCACTCGGAGGTCGGGCGCTGCCCGCCGGAGGTACAGCGAAAGGCTGCAAACCACTTTCCGCCGCCTCCCTCCGCGGGCGTGAGACCGACGGTCGTCGGGTTTAGTTCCGCGGCTAGAGCAGGACGAGGGGCAGCGAACGGTACCGGAACGAACCCGGTCGCACACCGGGAAGTCGAGTGCCGGGTCTCGAAACGGAGCCGGGTCGGCCCAGTTTAAAACGGAGAAGAGAGTGCTGCCCTCTGCGGGTGAAAACATGGAAGTACGTTGGTTAATGATTTCCAGTTCACCCCGCTTGGTCAGGCCCACTCGGAGGCGGATAACTCCGGAACGCCGAGGCCGATTTCCTCCGGGTATGGCTCGTTGCGTGCGGCAGGAGGAGGCGCAGCGTTCGGTACCGAGCACTCGGAGGTGCGGTGCTGCCCGCCGGAGTGACAGCGAAAGGCTGCGCACCCCTTTCCGCCTGCTAACTCGGCGTCCGTGAGACCGACCGACTCCGCTTTAGCACCGGAGCTAGAGTGGGGCAAGGGGCACCGAAGGGTACCGGAACGATGACGTTCGCACACCGGGAAGTCGAGTGCCGGGCCGCCGAAAGCGAGCAGGGTGCCACCGCTCGGGGCCCCGGTTTGTCCGTCCCACCCGGAGGCCCATATCTCCGGAAGGCACAGGCCGATTTCCTCCGGGTATGGCTCGTTGCGTGCGGCCGGACCAGGCGCAGCGGACGGTACCGAGCACTCGGAGGTCGGGCGCTGCCCGCCGGAGGTACAGCGAAAGGCTGCAAACCACTTTCCGCCGCCTCCCTCCGCGGGCGTGAGACCGACGGTCGTCGGGTTTGTTTCCGCGGCTAGAGCAGGACGAGGGGCAGCGAACGGTACCGGAAGGAACCCGGTCGCACACCGGGAAGTCGACTAGCGGGCCGCCGAAAGCGAGCACGGGGCCCCGGTTTGTCCGTCCCACCCGGAGGCCCATATCTCTGGAAGGCACAGGCCGATTTCCACCGGGTATGGCTCGTTGTGTGCGGCAGGACCAGGCGCAGCGGACGGTACCGAGCACTCGGAGGTCGGGCGCTGCCCGCCGGAGGTACAGCGAAAGGCTGCAAACCACTTTCCGCCACCTCCCTCCGCGGGCGTGAGACCGACGGTCGTCGGGTTTGTCTCCGCGGCTAGAGCAGGACGAGGGGCAGCGAACGGTACCGGAACGAACCCGGTCGCACACCGGGAAGTCGACCAGCGGGCCGCCGAAAGCGTGCTCGGGTCCCCGGTTTGTCTGTCCCACCCGGAGGCTGATATCTGAGGAAGTCCGAGGCCGATTTCCTCCGGCTAACTCGGCGGGCAATGTGTCCCCCCCCCACCATCTTCGGCTGATTACCGTGGCTGGACCGGATCAAGGAGCAACGGAACCGTGCCAGAACGACGTCGGTCGGACGGCGTGAACTGATAGTGCCGAGGCCGGAAACCGAGCCGGAAATGTGCACCGATTTATTGGTCCCACTCGCAGGCCCATATCTCCGGAAGGCCGAGGCCGATTTCCTCCGGGTATGGTTCGCTGCGTGCAGCCGGAAGGGGAGCAGCGGACGGCACTGAGCAGCCGGAGGTGCGGCGCTGCCCGCCGGAGCTGCAAGCGAAAGGCTGCGCACCGCTTTCCGCTGGCTAACTCGGCGGCCGTCAGGCCGACCGACTCCGCTTCAGCACGGGAGCTGGAGTCGGGCAAGGGGCACCGAAGGGTACCGGAAGGATCACGTTCGGACACCGGGAAGTCGAGTGCCGGGCCGCCGAAAGCGAGCTCGGGGCCCCGGTTTGTCCGTCCCACCCGGAGGCCCATATCTCGAGAAGGCACAGGCCGATTTCCTCCGGGTTTGGCTCGCTGCGTGCGGCCGGACGAGGCGCAGCGAACGGTACCGAGCACTCGGAGGTGCGGCGCTGCCCGCCGGAGGTACAGCGAAAGGCTGCAAACCGCTTTCCGCCTCCTCTCCCCTCGGGCGTGAGACCGACGGTCGTCTGGTTTGCTTCCGCGGCAAGAGCAGGACGAGGGGCACCGAGCGGTACCAGAACGAACCCGGTCGCACACCGGGATGTGGAGTGCCCGGCCCAAACCCGCTACCCCCCCCCCCCCCCCCAACACCCGAAAGCGAGCCCCGGTTTGTGGATTAAAAGTGAAGCGGCAAAGATTTGTAAAACAGCGTGAAATGATGAACCAGAAGCCCAAAGTAATGGTGGGAATAAAAGTTCCAAAATGTGAAATGGTGAACCAGAAGTTGTGTGAACTGTTTAACCCAAAGTGGCAAAAATGGATTAAAAGGGGTGAAATGATCGACCGCAAAGCAGGGCAAGCATTAAACAAAAGCAGCAGCATTTTTTAAAAAGGGACAAATGGTTTACCAGAATCCCAAAAGAATGCTCAGAGACTTAAGTCCCAAAGGGGAAATGGTTAACCAGTAGCTGGGTGAACTGCTTAACCCAAAGTGGGAAAAAGGATAAAAAAGGGGTGAACTGATCAACCAGAAGTCGACAACAATGTGCGGCGATTAAGTCTGAAAGAGGGAAAGGTTGACCGGAAAGCAGGGAAATGATTAAACAAAAGCAGAAAAATTCAGTAAAAAGGGGCAAGTGTGTGAACCAGAAGTTGGGTGAACTGCTTAACCAAAAGTGGGAAAGAGGATTAAAAGGGGAGAAATGTTGAACCAGATGTCGAAAACAATGCGCGGCGATGAAGTCTGAAAGAGGAAAAGGTTGACCGCAAAGCAGGGAAAGGATTAAACAGAAGCAGCAATATCTTTTAAAAAGGGACAAATGGTGAACCAGAATCCCAAAAGAATGCTCAGAGACTTAAGTCCCAAAGGGGCAAATGGTTAACCAGAAGCTGGGTGAACTGTTTAACCAAAAGTGGGAAAAAGGATTAAAATGTTGTGAAATGATTAACCAGAAGGCGAAAGCAAAGTGCGGCGGCGAAGTCCTAAAGGGGAAAAGGTTGACCATAAAGCAGGGAAATGATTAAACAAAAGCGGAAAAATTCAGTAAGAAGGGGCAAATGGTTAACCAGAAGTTGGGTGAACTGCTTAACCAAAAGTGGGAAAAAGGATTAAAAGGGGAGAAATGTTTAACCAGATGTCGAAAACAATGCGCGGCGATGAAGTCTGAAAGAGGAATAGGTCGACCGCAAAGCAGGGAAATGATTAAACAAAAGCAGAAAAATTCAGTAAAAAGGGGCAAATGGTGAACCAGAAGCTGGGTGAACTGCTTAACCAAAAGTGGGAAAAAGGATTAAAAGGGGAGAAATGTTGAACCAGATGTCGAAAACAAGGTGCGGCGATGAAGTCTGAAAGAGGAATAGGTCGACCGCAAAGCAGGGAAAGGTTTAATCAAAAGCAGCAATATCTTTTAAAAAGGGACAAATGGTGAACCAGAATCACAAAAGAATGCTCAGAGACTTAAGTCCCAAAGGGGAAATGGTTAACCAGTAGCTGGGTGAACTGTCCAACCCAAAGTGGGAAAAAGGATTAAAAGGGGTGAAATGATTAACCAGGAGGCTAAAGCAATGTGCCGCGGTGAAGTCCTAAAGGGGAAAAGGTTGACCAGAAAGCAGGGAAAGCATTAAACAAAAGCGGCAACATTTTTTAAAAAGTGGCAAATGGTTAACCAGAATCCCAAAAGAATGCTCAGAGACTTAAGTCCCAAAGGGGAAATGGTGAACCAGAAGCTGGGTGAACTGGTGAACCAAAAGTGGGAAAAAGGATTAAAAGGGGAGAAATGATTAACCAGGAGGCTGAAGCAATGTGCCGCGGTGAAGTCCTAAAGGGTAAAAGGTTGACAAGAAAGCAGGGAAATGATTAAACCAAAGCGGAAAAATTCAGTATAATGGGGCAAATGGTTAACCAGAAGCTGGGTGAAATGGTTAACCAAAAGTGGCAAAAAAAGATTTAAAGGGGAAAAATGATTAACCAGAAGTCGACAACAATGCTCGGCGATGAAGTCTGAAAGGGGAAAAGGTTGACCAGAAAGCAGGGAAACGATTAAACAAAAGCGGCAACATTTTTTAAAAAGTGGCAAATGGTTAACCAGAATCCCAAAAGAATGCTCAGAGACTAAGTCCCAAAGGGGAAATGGTTAACCAGAAGCTGGGGGAAATGGTTAACCAAAAGTTGCAAAAATGATTAAAAGGGGTGAAATGATTAACCAGGAGGCTGAAGCAATGTGCCGCGGTGAAGTCCTAAAGGGGAAAAGGTTGACCACAAAGCAGGGAAAGCATTAAACAAAAGCGGCAACATTTTTTAAAAATTGGCAAATGATTAACCAGAATCCCAAAAGAATGCTCAGAGACTAAGTCCCAAAGGGGAAATGGTTAACCAGAAGCAGGGGGAAATGGTTAACCAAAAGTTGCAAAAATGATTAAAAGGGGTGAAATGATTAACCAGGAGGCTGAAGCAATGTGCCGCGGTGAAGTCCTAAAGGGGAAAAGGTTGACCACAAAGCAGGGAAAGCATTAAACAAAAGCGGCAACATTTTTAAAAAAGTGGCAAATGATTAACCAGAATCCCAAAAGAATGCTCAGAGACTAAGTCCCAAAGGGGAAATGGTTAACCAGAAGCTGGGGGAAATGGTTAACCAAAAGTTGCAAAAATGATTAAAAGGGGTGAAATGATTAACCAGGAGGCTAAAGCAATGTGCCGCGGTGAAGTCTGAAAGAGGGAAAGGTTGACCAGAAAGCATTAAACAAAAGTGGCAACATTTTAAAATAATTGGCAAATGGTTAACCAGAATCCCAAAAGAATGCTCAGAGACTAAGTCCCAAAGGGGAAATGGTTAACCAGAAGCTGGGGGAAATGGTTAACCAAAAGTTGCAAAAATGATTAAAAGGGGTGAAATGATTAACCAGGAGGCTAAAGCAATGTGCCGCGGTGAAGTCCTAAAGGGGAAAAGGTTGACCAGAAAGCAGGGAAAGCATTAAACAAAAGCGGCAACATTTTTTAAAAAGTGGCAAATGGTTAACCAGAATCCCAAAAGAATGCTCAGAGACCAAGTCCCAAAGGGGAAATGGTTAACCAGAAGCTGGGGGAAATGGTTAACCAAAAGTTGCAAAAATGATTAAAAGGGGTGAAATGATTAACCAGGAGGCTGAAGCAATGTGCCGCGGTGAAGTCTGAAAGAGGGAAAGGTTGACCAGAAAGCATTAAACAAAAGTGGCAACATTTTTTAAAAATTGGCAAATGGTTAACCAGAATCCCAAAAGAATGCTCACAGACTAAGTCCCAAAGGGGAAATGGTTAACCAGAAGCTGGGTGAAATGGTTAACCAAAAGTTACAAAAATGATTAAAAGGGGTGAAATGATCAACCAGAAGTCGAAAACAATGTGCGGCGATGAAGTCCTAAGGTGGAAAAGTTACCCAGAAGGCAGGGAAATGATCAAACGAAAGCAGCCAAAAAATTATTAAAAGAGGGGAACTGATGAACCAAAAGATGAGAAACGGCCCGCAGAGACTAAGTCCAAAACGGGAACTGGTGAACCGGAAATGATTAACCAAAAACTAAGTCCGAAGAGGGAACTGGTAAACCAGAACTGAGTAACCCGATTTTTAAAATTAATTATAAATGGGGAAACGATTGAGCAAAAGGCGGAAATTAAGTCACAGGGACCAGGTCCGAAAGGGC
>NW_027139286.1:370000-377500 GCF_035084215.1 Heptranchias perlo
GAAAGGCTGCGCACCGCTTTCCGCCTGCTAACTCGGCGTACGTGAGACCGACCGACTTCGCTTTACCGCCGGAGCTAGAGTGGGGCAAGGGGCACGGTTGGGTACCGGAAGGATGACGTTCGCACACCGGCAAGTCGAGTGCCGGGCCGCCGAAAGCGAGCTCGGGGCCCCGGTTTGTCCGTCCCACCCGGAGGCCCATATCTCCGGAAGGCACAGGCCGATTTCCTCCGGGTATGGCTCGTTGTGTGCGGCCGGACCAGGCGCAGCGGACGGTACCGAGCACTGGGAGGTGCGATGCTGCCCGCCGGAGTGACAGCGAAAGGCTGCGCACCGCTTTCCGCCTGCTAACTCGGCGTCCGTGAGACCGACCGACTCCGCTTTACCGCCGGAGCTAGAGTGGGGCAAGGGGCACGGTTGAGTACCGGAAGGATGACGTTCGCACACCGGGAAGTCGACTAGCGGGCCGCCGAAAGCGAGCTCGGGGCCCCGGTTTGTCCGTCCCACCCGGAGGCCCATATCTCCGGAAGGCACAGGCCGATTTCCACCGGGTATGGCTCGTTGTGTGCGGCCGGACCAGGCGCAGCGGACGGTACCGAGCACTCGGAGGTCGGGCGCTGCCCGCCGGAGGTACAGCGAAAGGCTGCAAACCACTTTCCGCCGCCTCCCTCCGCGGGCGTGAGACCGACGGTCGTCGGGTTTAGTTCCGCGGCTAGAGCAGGACGAGGGGCAGCGAACGGTACCGGAACGAACCCGGTCGCACACCGGGAAGTCGAGTGCCGGGTCTCGAAACGGAGCCGGGTCGGCCCAGTTTAAAACGGAGAAGAGAGTGCTGCCCTCTGCGGGTGAAAACATGGAAGTACGTTGGTTAATGATTTCCAGTTCACCCCGCTTGGTCAGGCCCACTCGGAGGCGGATAACTCCGGAACGCCGAGGCCGATTTCCTCCGGGTATGGCTCGTTGCGTGCGGCAGGAGGAGGCGCAGCGTTCGGTACCGAGCACTCGGAGGTGCGGTGCTGCCCGCCGGAGTGACAGCGAAAGGCTGCGCACCCCTTTCCGCCTGCTAACTCGGCGTCCGTGAGACCGACCGACTCCGCTTTAGCACCGGAGCTAGAGTGGGGCAAGGGGCACCGAAGGGTACCGGAACGATGACGTTCGCACACCGGGAAGTCGAGTGCCGGGCCGCCGAAAGCGAGCAGGGTGCCACCGCTCGGGGCCCCGGTTTGTCCGTCCCACCCGGAGGCCCATATCTCCGGAAGGCACAGGCCGATTTCCTCCGGGTATGGCTCGTTGTGTGCGGCCGGACCAGGCGCAGCGGACGGTACCGAGCACTCGGAGGTCGGGCGCTGCCCGCCGGAGGTACAGCGAAAGGCTGCAAACCACTTTCCGCCGCCTCCCTCCGCGGGCGTGAGACCGACGGTCGTCGGGTTTAGTTCCGCGGCTAGAGCAGGACGAGGGGCAGCGAACGGTACCGGAACGAACCCGGTCGCACACCGGGAAGTCGAGTGCCGGGTCTCGAAACGGAGCCGGGTCGGCCCAGTTTAAAACGGAGAAGAGAGTGCTGCCCTCTGCGGGTGAAAACATGGAAGTACGTTGGTTAATGATTTCCAGTTCACCCCGCTTGGTCAGGCCCACTCGGAGGCGGATAACTCCGGAACGCCGAGGCCGATTTCCTCCGGGTATGGCTCGTTGCGTGCGGCAGGAGGAGGCGCAGCGTTCGGTACCGAGCACTCGGAGGTGCGGTGCTGCCCGCCGGAGTGACAGCGAAAGGCTGCGCACCCCTTTCCGCCTGCTAACTCGGCGTCCGTGAGACCGACCGACTCCGCTTTAGCACCGGAGCTAGAGTGGGGCAAGGGGCACCGAAGGGTACCGGAACGATGACGTTCGCACACCGGGAAGTCGAGTGCCGGGCCGCCGAAAGCGAGCAGGGTGCCACCGCTCGGGGCCCCGGTTTGTCCGTCCCACCCGGAGGCCCATATCTCCGGAAGGCACAGGCCGATTTCCTCCGGGTATGGCTCGTTGCGTGCGGCCGGACCAGGCGCAGCGGACGGTACCGAGCACTCGGAGGTCGGGCGCTGCCCGCCGGAGGTACAGCGAAAGGCTGCAAACCACTTTCCGCCGCCTCCCTCCGCGGGCGTGAGACCGACGGTCGTCGGGTTTGTTTCCGCGGCTAGAGCAGGACGAGGGGCAGCGAACGGTACCGGAAGGAACCCGGTCGCACACCGGGAAGTCGACTAGCGGGCCGCCGAAAGCGAGCACGGGGCCCCGGTTTGTCCGTCCCACCCGGAGGCCCATATCTCTGGAAGGCACAGGCCGATTTCCACCGGGTATGGCTCGTTGTGTGCGGCAGGACCAGGCGCAGCGGACGGTACCGAGCACTCGGAGGTCGGGCGCTGCCCGCCGGAGGTACAGCGAAAGGCTGCAAACCACTTTCCGCCACCTCCCTCCGCGGGCGTGAGACCGACGGTCGTCGGGTTTGTCTCCGCGGCTAGAGCAGGACGAGGGGCAGCGAACGGTACCGGAACGAACCCGGTCGCACACCGGGAAGTCGACCAGCGGGCCGCCGAAAGCGTGCTCGGGTCCCCGGTTTGTCTGTCCCACCCGGAGGCTGATATCTGAGGAAGTCCGAGGCCGATTTCCTCCGGCTAACTCGGCGGGCAATGTGTCCCCCCCCCACCATCTTCGGCTGATTACCGTGGCTGGACCGGATCAAGGAGCAACGGAACCGTGCCAGAACGACGTCGGTCGGACGGCGTGAACTGATAGTGCCGAGGCCGGAAACCGAGCCGGAAATGTGCACCGATTTATTGGTCCCACTCGCAGGCCCATATCTCCGGAAGGCCGAGGCCGATTTCCTCCGGGTATGGTTCGCTGCGTGCAGCCGGAAGGGGAGCAGCGGACGGCACTGAGCAGCCGGAGGTGCGGCGCTGCCCGCCGGAGCTGCAAGCGAAAGGCTGCGCACCGCTTTCCGCTGGCTAACTCGGCGGCCGTCAGGCCGACCGACTCCGCTTCAGCACGGGAGCTGGAGTCGGGCAAGGGGCACCGAAGGGTACCGGAAGGATCACGTTCGGACACCGGGAAGTCGAGTGCCGGGCCGCCGAAAGCGAGCTCGGGGCCCCGGTTTGTCCGTCCCACCCGGAGGCCCATATCTCGAGAAGGCACAGGCCGATTTCCTCCGGGTTTGGCTCGCTGCGTGCGGCCGGACGAGGCGCAGCGAACGGTACCGAGCACTCGGAGGTGCGGCGCTGCCCGCCGGAGGTACAGCGAAAGGCTGCAAACCGCTTTCCGCCTCCTCTCCCCTCGGGCGTGAGACCGACGGTCGTCTGGTTTGCTTCCGCGGCAAGAGCAGGACGAGGGGCACCGAGCGGTACCAGAACGAACCCGGTCGCACACCGGGATGTGGAGTGCCCGGCCCAAACCCGCTACCCCCCCCCCCCCCCCCAACACCCGAAAGCGAGCCCCGGTTTGTGGATTAAAAGTGAAGCGGCAAAGATTTGTAAAACAGCGTGAAATGATGAACCAGAAGCCCAAAGTAATGGTGGGAATAAAAGTTCCAAAATGTGAAATGGTGAACCAGAAGTTGTGTGAACTGTTTAACCCAAAGTGGCAAAAATGGATTAAAAGGGGTGAAATGATCGACCGCAAAGCAGGGCAAGCATTAAACAAAAGCAGCAGCATTTTTTAAAAAGGGACAAATGGTTTACCAGAATCCCAAAAGAATGCTCAGAGACTTAAGTCCCAAAGGGGAAATGGTTAACCAGTAGCTGGGTGAACTGCTTAACCCAAAGTGGGAAAAAGGATAAAAAAGGGGTGAACTGATCAACCAGAAGTCGACAACAATGTGCGGCGATTAAGTCTGAAAGAGGGAAAGGTTGACCGGAAAGCAGGGAAATGATTAAACAAAAGCAGAAAAATTCAGTAAAAAGGGGCAAGTGGTGAACCAGAAGTTGGGTGAACTGCTTAACCAAAAGTGGGAAAGAGGATTAAAAGGGGAGAAATGTTGAACCAGATGTCGAAAACAATGCGCGGCGATGAAGTCTGAAAGAGGAAAAGGTTGACCGCAAAGCAGGGAAAGGATTAAACAGAAGCAGCAATATCTTTTAAAAAGGGACAAATGGTGAACCAGAATCCCAAAAGAATGCTCAGAGACTTAAGTCCCAAAGGGGCAAATGGTTAACCAGAAGCTGGGTGAACTGTTTAACCAAAAGTGGGAAAAAGGATTAAAATGTTGTGAAATGATTAACCAGAAGGCGAAAGCAAAGTGCGGCGGCGAAGTCCTAAAGGGGAAAAGGTTGACCATAAAGCAGGGAAATGATTAAACAAAAGCGGAAAAATTCAGTAAGAAGGGGCAAATGGTTAACCAGAAGTTGGGTGAACTGCTTAACCAAAAGTGGGAAAAAGGATTAAAAGGGGAGAAATGTTTAACCAGATGTCGAAAACAATGCGCGGCGATGAAGTCTGAAAGAGGAATAGGTCGACCGCAAAGCAGGGAAATGATTAAACAAAAGCAGAAAAATTCAGTAAAAAGGGGCAAATGGTGAACCAGAAGCTGGGTGAACTGCTTAACCAAAAGTGGGAAAAAGGATTAAAAGGGGAGAAATGTTGAACCAGATGTCGAAAACAAGGTGCGGCGATGAAGTCTGAAAGAGGAATAGGTCGACCGCAAAGCAGGGAAAGGTTTAATCAAAAGCAGCAATATCTTTTAAAAAGGGACAAATGGTGAACCAGAATCACAAAAGAATGCTCAGAGACTTAAGTCCCAAAGGGGAAATGGTTAACCAGTAGCTGGGTGAACTGTCCAACCCAAAGTGGGAAAAAGGATTAAAAGGGGTGAAATGATTAACCAGGAGGCTAAAGCAATGTGCCGCGGTGAAGTCCTAAAGGGGAAAAGGTTGACCAGAAAGCAGGGAAAGCATTAAACAAAAGCGGCAACATTTTTTAAAAAGTGGCAAATGGTTAACCAGAATCCCAAAAGAATGCTCAGAGACTTAAGTCCCAAAGGGGAAATGGTGAACCAGAAGCTGGGTGAACTGGTGAACCAAAAGTGGGAAAAAGGATTAAAAGGGGAGAAATGATTAACCAGGAGGCTGAAGCAATGTGCCGCGGTGAAGTCCTAAAGGGTAAAAGGTTGACAAGAAAGCAGGGAAATGATTAAACCAAAGCGGAAAAATTCAGTATAATGGGGCAAATGGTTAACCAGAAGCTGGGTGAAATGGTTAACCAAAAGTGGCAAAAAAAGATTTAAAGGGGAAAAATGATTAACCAGAAGTCGACAACAATGCTCGGCGATGAAGTCTGAAAGGGGAAAAGGTTGACCAGAAAGCAGGGAAACGATTAAACAAAAGCGGCAACATTTTTTAAAAAGTGGCAAATGGTTAACCAGAATCCCAAAAGAATGCTCAGAGACTAAGTCCCAAAGGGGAAATGGTTAACCAGAAGCTGGGGGAAATGGTTAACCAAAAGTTGCAAAAATGATTAAAAGGGGTGAAATGATTAACCAGGAGGCTGAAGCAATGTGCCGCGGTGAAGTCCTAAAGGGGAAAAGGTTGACCACAAAGCAGGGAAAGCATTAAACAAAAGCGGCAACATTTTTTAAAAATTGGCAAATGATTAACCAGAATCCCAAAAGAATGCTCAGAGACTAAGTCCCAAAGGGGAAATGGTTAACCAGAAGCAGGGGGAAATGGTTAACCAAAAGTTGCAAAAATGATTAAAAGGGGTGAAATGATTAACCAGGAGGCTGAAGCAATGTGCCGCGGTGAAGTCCTAAAGGGGAAAAGGTTGACCACAAAGCAGGGAAAGCATTAAACAAAAGCGGCAACATTTTTAAAAAAGTGGCAAATGATTAACCAGAATCCCAAAAGAATGCTCAGAGACTAAGTCCCAAAGGGGAAATGGTTAACCAGAAGCTGGGGGAAATGGTTAACCAAAAGTTGCAAAAATGATTAAAAGGGGTGAAATGATTAACCAGGAGGCTAAAGCAATGTGCCGCGGTGAAGTCTGAAAGAGGGAAAGGTTGACCAGAAAGCATTAAACAAAAGTGGCAACATTTTAAAATAATTGGCAAATGGTTAACCAGAATCCCAAAAGAATGCTCAGAGACTAAGTCCCAAAGGGGAAATGGTTAACCAGAAGCTGGGGGAAATGGTTAACCAAAAGTTGCAAAAATGATTAAAAGGGGTGAAATGATTAACCAGGAGGCTAAAGCAATGTGCCGCGGTGAAGTCCTAAAGGGGAAAAGGTTGACCAGAAAGCAGGGAAAGCATTAAACAAAAGCGGCAACATTTTTTAAAAAGTGGCAAATGGTTAACCAGAATCCCAAAAGAATGCTCAGAGACCAAGTCCCAAAGGGGAAATGGTTAACCAGAAGCTGGGGGAAATGGTTAACCAAAAGTTGCAAAAATGATTAAAAGGGGTGAAATGATTAACCAGGAGGCTGAAGCAATGTGCCGCGGTGAAGTCTGAAAGAGGGAAAGGTTGACCAGAAAGCATTAAACAAAAGTGGCAACATTTTTTAAAAATTGGCAAATGGTTAACCAGAATCCCAAAAGAATGCTCACAGACTAAGTCCCAAAGGGGAAATGGTTAACCAGAAGCTGGGTGAAATGGTTAACCAAAAGTTACAAAAATGATTAAAAGGGGTGAAATGATCAACCAGAAGTCGAAAACAATGTGCGGCGATGAAGTCCTAAGGTGGAAAAGTTACCCAGAAGGCAGGGAAATGATCAAACGAAAGCAGCCAAAAAATTATTAAAAGAGGGGAACTGATGAACCAAAAGATGAGAAACGGCCCGCAGAGACTAAGTCCAAAACGGGAACTGGTGAACCGGAAATGATTAACCAAAAACTAAGTCCGAAGAGGGAACTGGTAAACCAGAACTGAGTAACCCGATTTTTAAAATTAATTATAAATGGGGAAACGATTGAGCAAAAGGCGGAAATTAAGTCACAGGGACCAGGTCCGAAAGGGCAAGAGGTTACCCCGTAGGGGGCATTCGTCAACTCAATCTGAAAATTTTGGAGGCAAATCTGACCAAAATGCGGAAATCGGACCACACCGCGAGGGGCGCCATTCGACGGGGCAGGGGTAGACGCGTCGAACGGTGCCTGAAGGTCCCGGCTGCGACACGTGAGTCCGGAGATATGGCCAGTCAAAGTCTGATGGGAGGTACCGAAGCCGAAAAATCGAAACGCGTTTGCGGCGATTCGGTGTCAGAAAGTCGGTCACGAATTCAAATTCGTCCCGCTGATTCGCCAATTGCCAGCCGGTTCCGGGGGGATTGGCGGGGTACCTGCAGGATAGTAAGAGGTGGCATGTCGAGACTTAGCCTGTTTACCAGACTTGTGTCCAGCGCCTCCAGGTCTGCAGAGACCGACCCGGGCTGCCGCCCAACCGACTTTTAAGCCTTTTGGGAGTGGGAATTTTTCCCATTTTTCCCCATTTTTCGGGTTTTTTGGTCGGGCTTGAAAACGGCGGCCCCGAGGCCTCCCGGGGCTGGCGGG
>NW_027139286.1:390000-397500 GCF_035084215.1 Heptranchias perlo
CAGGCCGATTTCCACCGGGTATGGCTCGTTGTGTGCGGCCGGACCAGGCGCAGCGGACGGTACCGAGCACTCGGAGGTCGGGCGCTGCCCGCCGGAGGTACAGCGAAAGGCTGCAAACCACTTTCCGCCGCCTCCCTCCGCGGGCGTGAGACCGACGGTCGTCGGGTTTAGTTCCGCGGCTAGAGCAGGACGAGGGGCAGCGAACGGTACCGGAACGAACCCGGTCGCACACCGGGAAGTCGAGTGCCGGGTCTCGAAACGGAGCCGGGTCGGCCCAGTTTAAAACGGAGAAGAGAGTGCTGCCCTCTGCGGGTGAAAACATGGAAGTACGTTGGTTAATGATTTCCAGTTCACCCCGCTTGGTCAGGCCCACTCGGAGGCGGATAACTCCGGAACGCCGAGGCCGATTTCCTCCGGGTATGGCTCGTTGCGTGCGGCAGGAGGAGGCGCAGCGTTCGGTACCGAGCACTCGGAGGTGCGGTGCTGCCCGCCGGAGTGACAGCGAAAGGCTGCGCACCCCTTTCCGCCTGCTAACTCGGCGTCCGTGAGACCGACCGACTCCGCTTTAGCACCGGAGCTAGAGTGGGGCAAGGGGCACCGAAGGGTACCGGAACGATGACGTTCGCACACCGGGAAGTCGAGTGCCGGGCCGCCGAAAGCGAGCAGGGTGCCACCGCTCGGGGCCCCGGTTTGTCCGTCCCACCCGGAGGCCCATATCTCCGGAAGGCACAGGCCGATTTCCTCCGGGTATGGCTCGTTGTGTGCGGCCGGACCAGGCGCAGCGGACGGTACCGAGCACTCGGAGGTCGGGCGCTGCCCGCCGGAGGTACAGCGAAAGGCTGCAAACCACTTTCCGCCGCCTCCCTCCGCGGGCGTGAGACCGACGGTCGTCGGGTTTAGTTCCGCGGCTAGAGCAGGACGAGGGGCAGCGAACGGTACCGGAACGAACCCGGTCGCACACCGGGAAGTCGAGTGCCGGGTCTCGAAACGGAGCCGGGTCGGCCCAGTTTAAAACGGAGAAGAGAGTGCTGCCCTCTGCGGGTGAAAACATGGAAGTACGTTGGTTAATGATTTCCAGTTCACCCCGCTTGGTCAGGCCCACTCGGAGGCGGATAACTCCGGAACGCCGAGGCCGATTTCCTCCGGGTATGGCTCGTTGCGTGCGGCAGGAGGAGGCGCAGCGTTCGGTACCGAGCACTCGGAGGTGCGGTGCTGCCCGCCGGAGTGACAGCGAAAGGCTGCGCACCCCTTTCCGCCTGCTAACTCGGCGTCCGTGAGACCGACCGACTCCGCTTTAGCACCGGAGCTAGAGTGGGGCAAGGGGCACCGAAGGGTACCGGAACGATGACGTTCGCACACCGGGAAGTCGAGTGCCGGGCCGCCGAAAGCGAGCAGGGTGCCACCGCTCGGGGCCCCGGTTTGTCCGTCCCACCCGGAGGCCCATATCTCCGGAAGGCACAGGCCGATTTCCTCCGGGTATGGCTCGTTGCGTGCGGCCGGACCAGGCGCAGCGGACGGTACCGAGCACTCGGAGGTCGGGCGCTGCCCGCCGGAGGTACAGCGAAAGGCTGCAAACCACTTTCCGCCGCCTCCCTCCGCGGGCGTGAGACCGACGGTCGTCGGGTTTGTTTCCGCGGCTAGAGCAGGACGAGGGGCAGCGAACGGTACCGGAAGGAACCCGGTCGCACACCGGGAAGTCGACTAGCGGGCCGCCGAAAGCGAGCACGGGGCCCCGGTTTGTCCGTCCCACCCGGAGGCCCATATCTCTGGAAGGCACAGGCCGATTTCCACCGGGTATGGCTCGTTGTGTGCGGCAGGACCAGGCGCAGCGGACGGTACCGAGCACTCGGAGGTCGGGCGCTGCCCGCCGGAGGTACAGCGAAAGGCTGCAAACCACTTTCCGCCACCTCCCTCCGCGGGCGTGAGACCGACGGTCGTCGGGTTTGTCTCCGCGGCTAGAGCAGGACGAGGGGCAGCGAACGGTACCGGAACGAACCCGGTCGCACACCGGGAAGTCGACCAGCGGGCCGCCGAAAGCGTGCTCGGGTCCCCGGTTTGTCTGTCCCACCCGGAGGCTGATATCTGAGGAAGTCCGAGGCCGATTTCCTCCGGCTAACTCGGCGGGCAATGTGTCCCCCCCCCACCATCTTCGGCTGATTACCGTGGCTGGACCGGATCAAGGAGCAACGGAACCGTGCCAGAACGACGTCGGTCGGACGGCGTGAACTGATAGTGCCGAGGCCGGAAACCGAGCCGGAAATGTGCACCGATTTATTGGTCCCACTCGCAGGCCCATATCTCCGGAAGGCCGAGGCCGATTTCCTCCGGGTATGGTTCGCTGCGTGCAGCCGGAAGGGGAGCAGCGGACGGCACTGAGCAGCCGGAGGTGCGGCGCTGCCCGCCGGAGCTGCAAGCGAAAGGCTGCGCACCGCTTTCCGCTGGCTAACTCGGCGGCCGTCAGGCCGACCGACTCCGCTTCAGCACGGGAGCTGGAGTCGGGCAAGGGGCACCGAAGGGTACCGGAAGGATCACGTTCGGACACCGGGAAGTCGAGTGCCGGGCCGCCGAAAGCGAGCTCGGGGCCCCGGTTTGTCCGTCCCACCCGGAGGCCCATATCTCGAGAAGGCACAGGCCGATTTCCTCCGGGTTTGGCTCGCTGCGTGCGGCCGGACGAGGCGCAGCGAACGGTACCGAGCACTCGGAGGTGCGGCGCTGCCCGCCGGAGGTACAGCGAAAGGCTGCAAACCGCTTTCCGCCTCCTCTCCCCTCGGGCGTGAGACCGACGGTCGTCTGGTTTGCTTCCGCGGCAAGAGCAGGACGAGGGGCACCGAGCGGTACCAGAACGAACCCGGTCGCACACCGGGATGTGGAGTGCCCGGCCCAAACCCGCTACCCCCCCCCCCCCCCCCAACACCCGAAAGCGAGCCCCGGTTTGTGGATTAAAAGTGAAGCGGCAAAGATTTGTAAAACAGCGTGAAATGATGAACCAGAAGCCCAAAGTAATGGTGGGAATAAAAGTTCCAAAATGTGAAATGGTGAACCAGAAGTTGTGTGAACTGTTTAACCCAAAGTGGCAAAAATGGATTAAAAGGGGTGAAATGATCGACCGCAAAGCAGGGCAAGCATTAAACAAAAGCAGCAGCATTTTTTAAAAAGGGACAAATGGTTTACCAGAATCCCAAAAGAATGCTCAGAGACTTAAGTCCCAAAGGGGAAATGGTTAACCAGTAGCTGGGTGAACTGCTTAACCCAAAGTGGGAAAAAGGATAAAAAAGGGGTGAACTGATCAACCAGAAGTCGACAACAATGTGCGGCGATTAAGTCTGAAAGAGGGAAAGGTTGACCGGAAAGCAGGGAAATGATTAAACAAAAGCAGAAAAATTCAGTAAAAAGGGGCAAGTGGTGAACCAGAAGTTGGGTGAACTGCTTAACCAAAAGTGGGAAAGAGGATTAAAAGGGGAGAAATGTTGAACCAGATGTCGAAAACAATGCGCGGCGATGAAGTCTGAAAGAGGAAAAGGTTGACCGCAAAGCAGGGAAAGGATTAAACAGAAGCAGCAATATCTTTTAAAAAGGGACAAATGGTGAACCAGAATCCCAAAAGAATGCTCAGAGACTTAAGTCCCAAAGGGGCAAATGGTTAACCAGAAGCTGGGTGAACTGTTTAACCAAAAGTGGGAAAAAGGATTAAAATGTTGTGAAATGATTAACCAGAAGGCGAAAGCAAAGTGCGGCGGCGAAGTCCTAAAGGGGAAAAGGTTGACCATAAAGCAGGGAAATGATTAAACAAAAGCGGAAAAATTCAGTAAGAAGGGGCAAATGGTTAACCAGAAGTTGGGTGAACTGCTTAACCAAAAGTGGGAAAAAGGATTAAAAGGGGAGAAATGTTTAACCAGATGTCGAAAACAATGCGCGGCGATGAAGTCTGAAAGAGGAATAGGTCGACCGCAAAGCAGGGAAATGATTAAACAAAAGCAGAAAAATTCAGTAAAAAGGGGCAAATGGTGAACCAGAAGCTGGGTGAACTGCTTAACCAAAAGTGGGAAAAAGGATTAAAAGGGGAGAAATGTTGAACCAGATGTCGAAAACAAGGTGCGGCGATGAAGTCTGAAAGAGGAATAGGTCGACCGCAAAGCAGGGAAAGGTTTAATCAAAAGCAGCAATATCTTTTAAAAAGGGACAAATGGTGAACCAGAATCACAAAAGAATGCTCAGAGACTTAAGTCCCAAAGGGGAAATGGTTAACCAGTAGCTGGGTGAACTGTCCAACCCAAAGTGGGAAAAAGGATTAAAAGGGGTGAAATGATTAACCAGGAGGCTAAAGCAATGTGCCGCGGTGAAGTCCTAAAGGGGAAAAGGTTGACCAGAAAGCAGGGAAAGCATTAAACAAAAGCGGCAACATTTTTTAAAAAGTGGCAAATGGTTAACCAGAATCCCAAAAGAATGCTCAGAGACTTAAGTCCCAAAGGGGAAATGGTGAACCAGAAGCTGGGTGAACTGGTGAACCAAAAGTGGGAAAAAGGATTAAAAGGGGAGAAATGATTAACCAGGAGGCTGAAGCAATGTGCCGCGGTGAAGTCCTAAAGGGTAAAAGGTTGACAAGAAAGCAGGGAAATGATTAAACCAAAGCGGAAAAATTCAGTATAATGGGGCAAATGGTTAACCAGAAGCTGGGTGAAATGGTTAACCAAAAGTGGCAAAAAAAGATTTAAAGGGGAAAAATGATTAACCAGAAGTCGACAACAATGCTCGGCGATGAAGTCTGAAAGGGGAAAAGGTTGACCAGAAAGCAGGGAAACGATTAAACAAAAGCGGCAACATTTTTTAAAAAGTGGCAAATGGTTAACCAGAATCCCAAAAGAATGCTCAGAGACTAAGTCCCAAAGGGGAAATGGTTAACCAGAAGCTGGGGGAAATGGTTAACCAAAAGTTGCAAAAATGATTAAAAGGGGTGAAATGATTAACCAGGAGGCTGAAGCAATGTGCCGCGGTGAAGTCCTAAAGGGGAAAAGGTTGACCACAAAGCAGGGAAAGCATTAAACAAAAGCGGCAACATTTTTTAAAAATTGGCAAATGATTAACCAGAATCCCAAAAGAATGCTCAGAGACTAAGTCCCAAAGGGGAAATGGTTAACCAGAAGCAGGGGGAAATGGTTAACCAAAAGTTGCAAAAATGATTAAAAGGGGTGAAATGATTAACCAGGAGGCTGAAGCAATGTGCCGCGGTGAAGTCCTAAAGGGGAAAAGGTTGACCACAAAGCAGGGAAAGCATTAAACAAAAGCGGCAACATTTTTAAAAAAGTGGCAAATGATTAACCAGAATCCCAAAAGAATGCTCAGAGACTAAGTCCCAAAGGGGAAATGGTTAACCAGAAGCTGGGGGAAATGGTTAACCAAAAGTTGCAAAAATGATTAAAAGGGGTGAAATGATTAACCAGGAGGCTAAAGCAATGTGCCGCGGTGAAGTCTGAAAGAGGGAAAGGTTGACCAGAAAGCATTAAACAAAAGTGGCAACATTTTAAAATAATTGGCAAATGGTTAACCAGAATCCCAAAAGAATGCTCAGAGACTAAGTCCCAAAGGGGAAATGGTTAACCAGAAGCTGGGGGAAATGGTTAACCAAAAGTTGCAAAAATGATTAAAAGGGGTGAAATGATTAACCAGGAGGCTAAAGCAATGTGCCGCGGTGAAGTCCTAAAGGGGAAAAGGTTGACCAGAAAGCAGGGAAAGCATTAAACAAAAGCGGCAACATTTTTTAAAAAGTGGCAAATGGTTAACCAGAATCCCAAAAGAATGCTCAGAGACCAAGTCCCAAAGGGGAAATGGTTAACCAGAAGCTGGGGGAAATGGTTAACCAAAAGTTGCAAAAATGATTAAAAGGGGTGAAATGATTAACCAGGAGGCTGAAGCAATGTGCCGCGGTGAAGTCTGAAAGAGGGAAAGGTTGACCAGAAAGCATTAAACAAAAGTGGCAACATTTTTTAAAAATTGGCAAATGGTTAACCAGAATCCCAAAAGAATGCTCACAGACTAAGTCCCAAAGGGGAAATGGTTAACCAGAAGCTGGGTGAAATGGTTAACCAAAAGTTACAAAAATGATTAAAAGGGGTGAAATGATCAACCAGAAGTCGAAAACAATGTGCGGCGATGAAGTCCTAAGGTGGAAAAGTTACCCAGAAGGCAGGGAAATGATCAAACGAAAGCAGCCAAAAAATTATTAAAAGAGGGGAACTGATGAACCAAAAGATGAGAAACGGCCCGCAGAGACTAAGTCCAAAACGGGAACTGGTGAACCGGAAATGATTAACCAAAAACTAAGTCCGAAGAGGGAACTGGTAAACCAGAACTGAGTAACCCGATTTTTAAAATTAATTATAAATGGGGAAACGATTGAGCAAAAGGCGGAAATTAAGTCACAGGGACCAGGTCCGAAAGGGCAAGAGGTTACCCCGTAGGGGGCATTCGTCAACTCAATCTGAAAATTTTGGAGGCAAATCTGACCAAAATGCGGAAATCGGACCACACCGCGAGGGGCGCCATTCGACGGGGCAGGGGTAGACGCGTCGAACGGTGCCTGAAGGTCCCGGCTGCGACACGTGAGTCCGGAGATATGGCCAGTCAAAGTCTGATGGGAGGTACCGAAGCCGAAAAATCGAAACGCGTTTGCGGCGATTCGGTGTCAGAAAGTCGGTCACGAATTCAAATTCGTCCCGCTGATTCGCCAATTGCCAGCCGGTTCCGGGGGGATTGGCGGGGTACCTGCAGGATAGTAAGAGGTGGCATGTCGAGACTTAGCCTGTTTACCAGACTTGTGTCCAGCGCCTCCAGGTCTGCAGAGACCGACCCGGGCTGCCGCCCAACCGACTTTTAAGCCTTTTGGGAGTGGGAATTTTTCCCATTTTTCCCCATTTTTCGGGTTTTTTGGTCGGGCTTGAAAACGGCGGCCCCGAGGCCTCCCGGGGCTGGCGGGCTTCGGCTCCCTTGCGAGAGGGTCCGAATTCCACCCGTTTAAGCCCAGAAAGGAGTTCGGAAGTCAGTCGGTCGAGGGAACCCCTTCGGAAGTCCGACGGGGATGGATTCGGCCGGCGTTTCGGATCTCCGGTCAGAGGATTCCCCCCCTGGGCGGGGGGGTGCGAGTAGCTGCCGGCAAACGGTCCCTTGCACTTGTGGCACAAAAAGTCCGAGCACAGGTTAATGAGTTGGCCGCGGAAGCCCCTATGCCGAAATGAGAAAGCCCCCGTTGCGGGGATTTAGTGACGCATCTGCGGCCGGAGGTGGGAGGCCGTCCTGCCGAATTGACACTTGTCATTCGGGCACCTAGGGATTGGTCGGGTACCCGGAGATTTTCGAGAACACGATTTTCAGAGCTTTCTCTGACAGCCCAGGTGCACTTTAAGAGTGCCTGAAAAAGTGACACTTGGCAAAAGGCTCTCAATTTCAAAGCGGAGACCTTTACAAGAGCACTCGGAAGTCACCTGTCAGCATTTAAAGCTACATCAG
>NW_027139286.1:410000-413707 GCF_035084215.1 Heptranchias perlo
TTCCGCCGCCTCCCTCCGCGGGCGTGAGACCGACGGTCGTCGGGTTTAGTTCCGCGGCTAGAGCAGGACGAGGGGCAGCGAACGGTACCGGAACGAACCCGGTCGCACACCGGGAAGTCGAGTGCCGGGTCTCGAAACGGAGCCGGGTCGGCCCAGTTTAAAACGGAGAAGAGAGTGCTGCCCTCTGCGGGTGAAAACATGGAAGTACGTTGGTTAATGATTTCCAGTTCACCCCGCTTGGTCAGGCCCACTCGGAGGCGGATAACTCCGGAACGCCGAGGCCGATTTCCTCCGGGTATGGCTCGTTGCGTGCGGCAGGAGGAGGCGCAGCGTTCGGTACCGAGCACTCGGAGGTGCGGTGCTGCCCGCCGGAGTGACAGCGAAAGGCTGCGCACCCCTTTCCGCCTGCTAACTCGGCGTCCGTGAGACCGACCGACTCCGCTTTAGCACCGGAGCTAGAGTGGGGCAAGGGGCACCGAAGGGTACCGGAACGATGACGTTCGCACACCGGGAAGTCGAGTGCCGGGCCGCCGAAAGCGAGCAGGGTGCCACCGCTCGGGGCCCCGGTTTGTCCGTCCCACCCGGAGGCCCATATCTCCGGAAGGCACAGGCCGATTTCCTCCGGGTATGGCTCGTTGTGTGCGGCCGGACCAGGCGCAGCGGACGGTACCGAGCACTCGGAGGTCGGGCGCTGCCCGCCGGAGGTACAGCGAAAGGCTGCAAACCACTTTCCGCCGCCTCCCTCCGCGGGCGTGAGACCGACGGTCGTCGGGTTTAGTTCCGCGGCTAGAGCAGGACGAGGGGCAGCGAACGGTACCGGAACGAACCCGGTCGCACACCGGGAAGTCGAGTGCCGGGTCTCGAAACGGAGCCGGGTCGGCCCAGTTTAAAACGGAGAAGAGAGTGCTGCCCTCTGCGGGTGAAAACATGGAAGTACGTTGGTTAATGATTTCCAGTTCACCCCGCTTGGTCAGGCCCACTCGGAGGCGGATAACTCCGGAACGCCGAGGCCGATTTCCTCCGGGTATGGCTCGTTGCGTGCGGCAGGAGGAGGCGCAGCGTTCGGTACCGAGCACTCGGAGGTGCGGTGCTGCCCGCCGGAGTGACAGCGAAAGGCTGCGCACCCCTTTCCGCCTGCTAACTCGGCGTCCGTGAGACCGACCGACTCCGCTTTAGCACCGGAGCTAGAGTGGGGCAAGGGGCACCGAAGGGTACCGGAACGATGACGTTCGCACACCGGGAAGTCGAGTGCCGGGCCGCCGAAAGCGAGCAGGGTGCCACCGCTCGGGGCCCCGGTTTGTCCGTCCCACCCGGAGGCCCATATCTCCGGAAGGCACAGGCCGATTTCCTCCGGGTATGGCTCGTTGCGTGCGGCCGGACCAGGCGCAGCGGACGGTACCGAGCACTCGGAGGTCGGGCGCTGCCCGCCGGAGGTACAGCGAAAGGCTGCAAACCACTTTCCGCCGCCTCCCTCCGCGGGCGTGAGACCGACGGTCGTCGGGTTTGTTTCCGCGGCTAGAGCAGGACGAGGGGCAGCGAACGGTACCGGAAGGAACCCGGTCGCACACCGGGAAGTCGACTAGCGGGCCGCCGAAAGCGAGCACGGGGCCCCGGTTTGTCCGTCCCACCCGGAGGCCCATATCTCTGGAAGGCACAGGCCGATTTCCACCGGGTATGGCTCGTTGTGTGCGGCAGGACCAGGCGCAGCGGACGGTACCGAGCACTCGGAGGTCGGGCGCTGCCCGCCGGAGGTACAGCGAAAGGCTGCAAACCACTTTCCGCCACCTCCCTCCGCGGGCGTGAGACCGACGGTCGTCGGGTTTGTCTCCGCGGCTAGAGCAGGACGAGGGGCAGCGAACGGTACCGGAACGAACCCGGTCGCACACCGGGAAGTCGACCAGCGGGCCGCCGAAAGCGTGCTCGGGTCCCCGGTTTGTCTGTCCCACCCGGAGGCTGATATCTGAGGAAGTCCGAGGCCGATTTCCTCCGGCTAACTCGGCGGGCAATGTGTCCCCCCCCCACCATCTTCGGCTGATTACCGTGGCTGGACCGGATCAAGGAGCAACGGAACCGTGCCAGAACGACGTCGGTCGGACGGCGTGAACTGATAGTGCCGAGGCCGGAAACCGAGCCGGAAATGTGCACCGATTTATTGGTCCCACTCGCAGGCCCATATCTCCGGAAGGCCGAGGCCGATTTCCTCCGGGTATGGTTCGCTGCGTGCAGCCGGAAGGGGAGCAGCGGACGGCACTGAGCAGCCGGAGGTGCGGCGCTGCCCGCCGGAGCTGCAAGCGAAAGGCTGCGCACCGCTTTCCGCTGGCTAACTCGGCGGCCGTCAGGCCGACCGACTCCGCTTCAGCACGGGAGCTGGAGTCGGGCAAGGGGCACCGAAGGGTACCGGAAGGATCACGTTCGGACACCGGGAAGTCGAGTGCCGGGCCGCCGAAAGCGAGCTCGGGGCCCCGGTTTGTCCGTCCCACCCGGAGGCCCATATCTCGAGAAGGCACAGGCCGATTTCCTCCGGGTTTGGCTCGCTGCGTGCGGCCGGACGAGGCGCAGCGAACGGTACCGAGCACTCGGAGGTGCGGCGCTGCCCGCCGGAGGTACAGCGAAAGGCTGCAAACCGCTTTCCGCCTCCTCTCCCCTCGGGCGTGAGACCGACGGTCGTCTGGTTTGCTTCCGCGGCAAGAGCAGGACGAGGGGCACCGAGCGGTACCAGAACGAACCCGGTCGCACACCGGGATGTGGAGTGCCCGGCCCAAACCCGCTACCCCCCCCCCCCCCCCCAACACCCGAAAGCGAGCCCCGGTTTGTGGATTAAAAGTGAAGCGGCAAAGATTTGTAAAACAGCGTGAAATGATGAACCAGAAGCCCAAAGTAATGGTGGGAATAAAAGTTCCAAAATGTGAAATGGTGAACCAGAAGTTGTGTGAACTGTTTAACCCAAAGTGGCAAAAATGGATTAAAAGGGGTGAAATGATCGACCGCAAAGCAGGGCAAGCATTAAACAAAAGCAGCAGCATTTTTTAAAAAGGGACAAATGGTTTACCAGAATCCCAAAAGAATGCTCAGAGACTTAAGTCCCAAAGGGGAAATGGTTAACCAGTAGCTGGGTGAACTGCTTAACCCAAAGTGGGAAAAAGGATAAAAAAGGGGTGAACTGATCAACCAGAAGTCGACAACAATGTGCGGCGATTAAGTCTGAAAGAGGGAAAGGTTGACCGGAAAGCAGGGAAATGATTAAACAAAAGCAGAAAAATTCAGTAAAAAGGGGCAAGTGGTGAACCAGAAGTTGGGTGAACTGCTTAACCAAAAGTGGGAAAGAGGATTAAAAGGGGAGAAATGTTGAACCAGATGTCGAAAACAATGCGCGGCGATGAAGTCTGAAAGAGGAAAAGGTTGACCGCAAAGCAGGGAAAGGATTAAACAGAAGCAGCAATATCTTTTAAAAAGGGACAAATGGTGAACCAGAATCCCAAAAGAATGCTCAGAGACTTAAGTCCCAAAGGGGCAAATGGTTAACCAGAAGCTGGGTGAACTGTTTAACCAAAAGTGGGAAAAAGGATTAAAATGTTGTGAAATGATTAACCAGAAGGCGAAAGCAAAGTGCGGCGGCGAAGTCCTAAAGGGGAAAAGGTTGACCATAAAGCAGGGAAATGATTAAACAAAAGCGGAAAAATTCAGTAAGAAGGGGCAAATGGTTAACA